>NW_011488086.1:0-408 GCF_000754665.1 Bison bison bison
TGTTTGAATGGTTTTGTTTTCTCAGTAGGAATGGAAATGATGGCTGGGCAAATTGCTTCCTTGATCTGTAGTTCTAGTCAGTCTCTCTGGCCTCCACAGCTCATGGGCACAGCGAAGAATGACTATTAAATTAAAGCAGTTGGCATATGAAATACTGTCCCCTTTCTAAAGCGTTCTTAATCCCCCCAAAACCATTTTGTTGCACTGGTTCAGCCAGATGCTAGAAAAAATGCAATTCATTTCCCCTCAATATTTGAGTCTATGGGGCTGTGGCTTTTTCTTCTATGCCCATAGTCATGTGAGAGGCCAGGCATGACAGTGGTACTTGGAACACTGCTAGGTAGATTCTACTGGAAGTTGAGGTTTAGGTGAGCTGAGTGTCCAGGCCAACCTCAAAAGAGTTTGCTG
>NW_011488086.1:4119-6148 GCF_000754665.1 Bison bison bison
TCAAGGGTTCTTCAGGAAGTCAGACAGAGAGGAGAGAATTTGAAGGGCCCCAGAGCCATTCAGTGCCCTGGCAGAGTGCTGACCAGTAGAGATGCCCTAGCCCATGAGGAGATATGAAGAGGTAGACATTCCTATCTTGGCTTTGTGGCATCATCTCCTCCTTGACATATAGAATTGTCCATCTGAACTGCCATTAGAGAGGCTGTGGCCATTTCTGAGCCAGCCCTCCAGAGGTCAGTAGAGACAGCTGTAATACCAGAAAGGAGAAAATTGGCTTCCTCATGAAGCAAGAAGAGAGATAACCCTTGGTGGATAACTGTGCGGTTCCCAAGGTAGCAGAAGCTGAGTCTACGATGGTTGTAGTGATATGGCATCAGGGCTAGGAAGCAGACCACTGGCCATCTGAAACCTGAACCAAGAACGGCTACACGGTCCAGAGGGCAATGTTTAAGGAGGTGCTGGAGTAGAAGAGCTCCTAGGATTACTCAGCTGGTTTGATGACAGCCTGATCCATCCATTATAATCTTCCCTAACAAAGAATTAAGCAGCTAAACAAAGATCTAAGGAAATATTTTAGTAGCCAAAGATAATCTTTACCGAGGAGTGGGTTCTTTAAAACTCAGTTCTTTAAAAATAAGTTCTACCAGGGAAAGATGGTACGCTGGCATGGGTAGCCATTGGGCTAACACTGGGGACACGTTAAAAAAAAAAAAACATAGTCATAATATCATTTCATGTATACTAGAATAATACTTCTTTAATATTAAATCCTCCGTGTTCAAATTTCCCTGATTGTATAAAAAATGTTTTGTTTTGTTTTTGCACTTGCCTTCTTAGAAGCCAGATCCAAACTACATTGGATTTGATTGCTATGTCTCTTAAATCTCTCTCTTTTTTATTATAATAGCACTTCCCCCTCCACACACATTCTGTTTTTCCTTAATGACATTTTTGTTGAAGAAATAAGTTTATTTTTTCTTTAAATTTCCAGCATATTGGATTTGGTTGATCTGTTGGTGTCATGTAATATCTCCTCCATATCCCGTATTTCCTGTAATTAGATAGTTAGACATAGAGGCTTGATTAGATTATTATTATCATTTAGCAAAATTACTTCATAGGTGTTAATGTGTATTTCCTATAATTGTCAGTAGACACATATCGTTTGGTTGTCCAACTTTTAGTGATATTCAGATTCATCAGTGAGTGTAGGTACTGGCAGCTCAATCTATCAATTATAAATTTTCCTGTCAACATTTCACCTCATGGTTTGAGAATTTGTGATAATTATTTCCTAGATTTTTAGAAGCATTGCAGATTCATGGATTTGTTAATGATCATTACTTTTCAATCCAGTGAAGTCCTTATTTTTTTAATGCTGATATTAGCTCATTTTTGGCCAGTGGGAGCCCCATAAATTTGATTTTTGGTTCGTTTTAACAGATCTCTCTACTGTTTGGTAGCTTCCTTGCTTATGGACAAAACAAGATGTTACAGACTCATCTTGAATATTGTTCTAACAGGATCAGTCATTTCTCTAAGGGGACTTGGCTCCTTTTGGGGGCAAATGCTTTACTTTGAGACCATTCAGACCAGCATCTGAGTGTTAGGGATGCTCATTACTACTGGGTTGTCATTACTTTTAAAGGCCTCTTTAGTGAGCAGAACTAGGTGCTATGTGGTTTTTAGAAAGAGAAAAATGAATTGTGAGTTCAGAGTGATGTTTCCAGTTCAAATTAAGATTACAGGGCTTTCAATGAATTCTTTTGATTTTTATTCATATTTCTTTGTTATCCTGTCTGTGGCAGTATATATTCAGTTCAGTTCAGTTTAGTCACTCAGTCGTGTCTGACTCTTTGCAACCCCATGAATCACAGCACGCCAGGCTTCCCTGTCCATTACCAACTCCCGGAGTTCACCCAAACTCACGTGCATCAAGTCGGTGATGCCATCCAGCCAACTCATCCTCTGTCGTCCCCTTCTCCTCCTGCCCCCAATCCCTCCCAGCATCAGGGCCTTTTCCAGTGAG
>NW_011488086.1:7284-7982 GCF_000754665.1 Bison bison bison
CAGGGTCACAAAGAGTCAGACACAACTGAGCGACTAACACTTCCCTTTCACAGTTTTACACTTTCTCTTTCTCTGCTGAGATTTTTTATCTTCTCTGTTCTTTACTTTATTGTGCATAGTGATAAATAGTTGCTTTAAAATTCTTGCATAATAATCTCAACATCTGTGTCATATTGGATTCAGTGTCCATTGATTGTATTTTCTCTTAAGATAGGCCATATTTTGTCTGGCTGGCATGCTTTCTGTCTTATGATCTGAGTTTGTTCTCATATCTCTATATAATGTGTTTTCTTTTCCTAGATTCTTTTATGATTTTAAAGTTATAATTGATTTTCAGCAATTTGATTTTGATGTGCCTTGGTGTGGATCTCATTATGTGTATCCTGTTTGAGCCTTTCAGTCTGTGGTTTAGAGTTTCTATTAAATTTTTAAAATTTAAGGCAATTTTCCCCTCAAATATTTTTTCCCTCCATCATCCTCAACAAGGACTCTTTACTCTGATTGTTTAGAAATCAAATGACTCTCCAGGCTCTATGAATTCTACAAATTCTTTAGCTTTTAGTTACTAGTCTGTTTTTTTTTTTAAGCTACTAGTCTTTCTTATAGTTTCTCCCAATGTAGAGTTCTAAAGCTGTTTTCTGTGTGATCTGTCTTCTCCAGTACTCTGTCCTACAAATTCTAACTGCTTCAAGCTCCCA
>NW_011488086.1:9046-13000 GCF_000754665.1 Bison bison bison
TGCCAAACAATGGAAACCCAACCTACTGCCTAATTTTGCCCATTTGTTGACATAATGTGTACGATGGCTTTTGTGCTACACAGCAGAGTTGAATAGTTCAATAGTGACAGAGATCATACGACTCACAAAAACCTAAAACATTTCTTATATGGCCCTTTACAGGAAAAGTTTGGTGACCTCTGATTTATTGTTTCATTAATTGTTTAGGCTTAGGAAAGTGATGAAGAAAATGTTAGTAATATAAATAAATTTTAAAGTATATTAGGTCTGTAGCTGTTACATTGTAAATAACACAAAAGTTTAAGGAAGTATTCCTCCAATATTTGATTCAGCAATGAAGTTGCTCAGATCACTGACAAACACATCTCCATCTTCACTGCTTCACTTTTGCCTTCTTCCTAATGCCTGTTCAGTCGCTCAGTCATGTCTAATGCTCTGCAACCCCATGGACTGTAGCCCTCCAGGCTCCTCTGTTCTTGGGATTGTCCAAGCAAGAATACTGGAGTAGGTTGCCATCTCCTACTCCAGATAATCTTCCTGACCTAGGGGTCAAACCCACGTCTCTTGCATTGCAGGCGGACTTTTTACCACTGAGTCATTGGGGAAGCCCTTGCTGTCTTCCTAATATGCACTAAAATATCAACCAACATTCATATCAGATCTGCACTCCTTCTTGGATTGCATCCACAGGAAAACACTTTGGCAAAAATCAACAAAAGCATTCTATGAAAATCAATTAATTCTATGGAAGTTACAATAAATGTATTGTTTATCATTATTTATGAATTGTATGCTATATGCCTAGATATCAATAAAGTTCATAGTAAACTATATATAATGTATACACAAAAACATATATACTATATATATATATACACTTGTATATATATGGTAAAGCTATATATTTTTTCTTTCTCCAGAGCTGGTTGTTAAGTATTTGTAAGCACACTATAGGTCTACATGTTAAGATCCCACCAGAAAATATATAAATAGTTGAATTTTCCTTATTTCTGCCAACAATTGGCAGCATCTGGTATCCTAATTTTTGTCAAGTGATACCTCAATGTTTCTTTAGTTTGCATTTTTTTAAATCCCCAATCTGTTTGAGCTTTCTTTTATATATTTGTTAGCCATTTGGATAGATAGAAAGATAGAGCCAGATTCTGACCTTTCTCTTGTTTCATTGATTAATTCATATAGTCTTGTTGAAAGTATCGTATTATTTTAAACATTTCATGATTAAGAGAAACATCAAACATAAACAAAACTAGACTGATTAATATAATGAACTACCATGTAATCATTGCCAAACCTCCATAATCATAAACTTACAGTCATTTAAAATCTATATTCCACTCACTGTCCACACCTTCTGTATTATTTTAAAGACAGACTAAGACATGTCATTTTATGTATAAATATTTCAGTATGTATCTTTAAAAGATACAGAATTAAAGCAAAAACAATCCAAATACAATTATGACAAGAAGAAAAGAACAATAACTCATTGACATGATCAGATATCTAATCAGTGTTTAAGTTTCTAATTGTTTCATAAACGTGTCTGTAGTTTGAATCAGAATCCAAATAAAGTGTGATTCATTGATATGTCTCTTAAATGATTTTAATTTGCTGGTTCTGCCCTCCATCTCTTTCCCTTTGCATTTTATTTAAGGAAGAGATTTGATTCTTTTTTCCTGTGAAACTTCCTATTCTTGATTTTGTTGAATGCATTTCTATTCTGTTATTCAATATGTTCCTCTGTTTTCTGTATTTCTTATAAAGTCATAGTGGAATCTAGAGACTTGATCAGATTCAGGTTTGGTTTTCTGAGGTGACTTTGTAAACAGTGGTGTTTTCTTCCATCAGGAGGCTTTGTTATCTTTCTTTTTCTGATGATCAGTGTCTCGATACATTATTTCATTTAGGAACGCAAAATAATGAAACTGTAATTCTTTCACTTCTCCCTTATTTTTAGTTGGAATACTTCAATTAAGAAAAACATCCCCCCAAAAAAATAAGAAAAACATCCCCCTATCTACTATTTGGTTATTCAGTGGTACAATTCATTTAGGAGTCAGAGTAACAGTTTGATTCTTCTTATTTACATATTTTCCAAAATAATAAGTTGGTTTATTGGCATCTTTAAAAGTAACTAACTAGTCTTTTAAAATTTTGTTTTATGTTTTTGGTATCATTGTAAATTCATGGATTTAAACATAATTGATGTGCTTCAATCTATGGCAGTCATTATTCTTATTGATGCTGAACTTGATTGCCTTTGGTCTTTGGGAGCCTCTTCATGTTGGCTCCTGGGTGGTCCTTTCAGCATGACTTAGTGATTTCTGTACTGCCTCCTTACTACATGGCAAGCCAATGTGTTTCAGGTTTATCTTGTACATTTTCTTTCATAGACCTGCAATCAGCCATTTCTCTAAGTAGCTTTGGTTTTGTTTAGTAGGAAACGGTATTTGAGGACCACAATCTGGGTAAGGATAAGTGTTAGTTGCTCAGCCATGTCTGACTTTTTGCAACCCCATGGACTGTAACCCACCAGGCATCTCTGTCTTTGGGGTTTCCCAGACAAGAATAATGAAGTGGGTTGCCATTTCCTTCTCTAAGGGATCTTCCTGATCCAGGGGTGGAACCCACGTTTCCTGCGGCTCCTGCATTGGCAGCCAGATTCTTTACCACTGACCACCTGGGAAGCCCCTGGTTAGCAAAGATTCAAAAAATATTGCTACAGATTTTAAGTATGTCAGTAGCTAATGGAACATTGTGATCTTTTTAGTTCTTATTTTCCAAGTTAGCTATTTGTGGACCTTTGTTTTTCCATGTAAATTTTATTTTATTTTACTTATTATTATTATTATTTTTGTGGTTAAGGCTTTATTGGTAATCAGGCAGGACTGGGTAGGGAGCACACTGGGGGAGCAGGGTCCGCATACCAGGCCAGGACTGGTCTTCAGGGCAGTGCTGAGGAAATCAGGCCTGAAGTCTGCAGGCCAGGGTTCTGGTGAAGTGACTCATGGCAAGAAAAAAAAAAAACCAGAAAGGAAGGACGGTCTGGTTGTCTTTGGAGCAGAGAGCATAATGTCAAGGGTGACTTCACTGAAGAAGAGTGGGATGCTGCTGTCATAGTTGGGACTGTCCCCTATCCTGTACTTCTTCTCCTCATAGTTTGAGTTTGTGCATTCCAGGAGCAGGCAGGCAGACTATATGAGCTAGCCTGTGGAGGTGCAAGTAACCCAGGATCGTTGCCATGATCAGGGTCTATGGATCCAGGCACCCCTGCACACACACCACTGAAGTGGAAGTTCACCCTCCATGTAAATTTTAGAGTAAGTTTCTCAAGCTCCTCAAAGACTGCAACAAGAGTTTTGATCAGAATTTCCTTTTTATATGTCACTTTGAGGTGAATTGATCTTTAACCGTATTAAGTTGTCCCATGGAAGATGCTGGAATGGTTTTCCATTTATTCAGATCATTTTCTAGGTCTTTTGTGTTTCTTTTCTTTTTGTCATTGAGGTCATGTATGTGTGTGTATATATCTGTCTGTCTGTCTCTCTCCCCCTTAAAAAAAAATCTTGCCTAAGACCTGTCCATCTTACTATTTTTCAAAGAACCAGCTCTCTGTTTTTTAATCTTCAATGTCCTTTTCACCATTTCATTGATTTCTTCCTTTACCTGTGTTATTTTCTTTTTCCTGTTTTTCTCTGAGTTTGCTCTGTTGCCCTGTTTCCAAGTTCTTGATCTAAATGCTTAACTGTTTTAAAATTTTGGTTTCCTGATAAATGTATTTAAAGCCTTAAAGTTCTTTCTGTGTCCCACACATTTTTGATCTATGATGTTTTAATTGTCCTTGAGTTCTAACAATTTATAATTTTACTCATGATTTACCTTTTTAACCCAATAGTTTTATAGTAATAGGTTACTTCACAAACATACAAGAGT
>NW_011488086.1:13715-16232 GCF_000754665.1 Bison bison bison
GTCATAACTTTCCTTCCACGGAGTAAGTGTCTTTTAATTTCATGGCTGCAGTCACCATATGCAGTGATTTTGGAGCCCAAAAAATAAAGTCTGACACTGTTTCCACTGTTTCCCCATCTATTTGCCATGAAATGATGGGACCGGATGCCATGACCTTAGTTTTCTGAATGAAAAGCCAACTTTTTCACTCTCCTCTTTCACTTTCATCAAGAGGCTCTTTAGTTCTTCTTCACTTTCTGCCATAAGGGTGGTGTCATCTGCATGTCTGAGGTTATTGATATTTCTCCAGGTAATCCTGTTTCCAGCTTGTGTTTCTTCCAGCCCAGCATTTCTCATGATGTGCTCTGCATATAAGTTAAATAAGCAAGGTGACAATATATAGCCTTGATGTACTCCTTTTCCTATTTGAAACCAGTCTGTTGTTCCATGTCCAGGTGATATTCTTAGCTGGTTGTAGAATTTTATTTTCCTGGAAGTAGCAAGTTGCCCTTCTCGAATAGACTCAGACCATGAAGAGTTCAGATTAAGGTACAGGTTGTTTGGCCACGTTACCTAAGATGAAAAGATTTAACATTTAAAAGGTGAGATCTTGATTAGTTACTGTAAACCTGAATTTGATTCCCCTGTCCTTACCATGTGATGTTCTGAAGAAAGAATAATGGTAATATATGTGCTCTCTACCTCATTGCTGACAAAACACTTTCATAACCACTTTTAACTTCAGTCACCCAAACAGCCTGGTGAGGTAGATAGGAAAATCATTTACCTCTGACTTCATCTGTCAGACAGCTTCAAAAATACTTCTAGACAACCATGGATTGTTGCGAGGACTAATTAATTAGAACCAATAATCCTTTCTCACTACCGCAGTGGGTTGTGGCACTCTGGTGAGATAATGGATATGAAAATACAAAGGCATACAGGCTTCTGAGTTATTATTTTGGTAGTAGAAATAGTCATGTTCCTCCTTGTTAGAGCACATTTAGGAAAGGCTGGAAAATGATACCATGAGTGAGCACCAGATCTGTTGCATGGACCTGATGTATGTTCACTGATTGGTTAAGTATCAGATGCCCTAACTGGCACCAGGGTCATCTTAGGTGTGCCACCTGAGCAGTCACATAGGGACCCCACCCCCAGAAGGACTCCATAATTGGTTTGGTTTGGTTTTGTTGATGTGGACTATTTTAAATATCTTTATTTAATTTGTTGCAATATTGCTTCTGTTTTTGTTTTTTGGCCTCAAGGTATGCAGGATCTTAGCTCTCTAGCTAGGGATTGAACATGTACCCCCTGCGTTGGAAGGCGAAGTCCTAACCTTTCCACCACCAGGCAAGCTTTACTGTTGCCTTCTAAAGATTCATAACAATGTTGTCTTTGGTCTGTGTTTTGTAAATGAAATCTGATAAAATAATGATGCAGGTACATGAACAGTGGAGATGTGCTTGATGGTAGCGGGTGCACATGTGGGCTTAGGTTCACAGGAATGGCAGGTTATGTGGGCACAAATAGACCTTTTATATAGTCTGGCCCACATAGGGCCCCAGGGCAGTCAGCCTAGGGAACTGGGTCCAGATTGGTGCTGTCCATGGTGGGTGGCCCCAGCTGCAGAAGCAGCGGCCCTGGTAGCAGGAGCTGTTGGTGCAGGAGTGAGCAAGGACTCCACCCTGGGGCACATAATAGGAAATGGGCTTGCCTGTCCGTCCCTGTAGGATTTACACAAATATGAACTTGACATCCTGAGTTCTATGACAAGAACTGTTCTCAGTTAGGCATTAAGCTTTGTTAGTAAATTAGTACAAAATAAAGGTGTGCATGTGGAATGGTAATAGTGTATATATAAAGGAGTTATTAGAATTCTTCTAAGAGTTTAGACTCTCTGCTTTTGAAAACTGCTGAAACATTGCAAAGTAAATACCCACAGAAAGTTTAGACATATAAATTAAATTTAGGGGTCATCCTATTCAACAGAGAAGAACACTGTTTTCATATGCAGCCTCAAATGAACCACTAATTAATGAGGAAGAGAAATTTTAAATTAATTTTCCTTATGATTGAATTTTATACACATCATGAAGACACATTTGGTTTATTGTACAACCCTCACAGTGGCTGACTTTATTTTTCTGGCCTCCAAAATCACTGCAGATGATGATTGCAGCCATGAAATTAAAAGACGATTATTCCTTAGAAGGAAAGTTATGACCAACCTAGATAGCATATTGAAAAGCAGAGCCATTACTTTGCCAACAAAGGTCCATCTAGTCAAGGCTATGGTGCAATACTTCGGCCACTTGATGCAAAGAGCTGACTCATTGGAAAAGACCCTGATGCTGGGGAAGATTGAGGGCAGGAAGAGAAGGGGACGACAGAGGATGAGGCGGTTGGATGTCATCACCGACTCAATGGACATGAGTTTGGGTAAACTCCGGGAATTGGTGATGGACTTGCGTGCTGTGGTTCATGGGGTCACAAAGAATCAGGCACGACTGAGTGACTGAACTGAACTGAACTGAT
>NW_011488086.1:16332-17151 GCF_000754665.1 Bison bison bison
AGGTTATTCATATTTTTCCTGGCAATCTTGATTCCAGCTTGTGCTTCATCCAGCCTGGCATTTTGCCTATTAATTAAGTAAGCAGGGTGACAGTATACATCTTTGACGTATTCCGTTTCCTATTTGGAACCAGTCTGTTGTTCCATGTCCAGGCATTTTGCATATTAGTTAAGTAAGCAGGGTGACAGTATACGTCTTTGACGTACTCCTTTTCCTATTTGGAACCAGTCTGTTGTTCCATGTCCAGTTCTAATTGTTGCTTCTTGACCTGCATACAGATTTCTCAGGAGGCAGATTAGGTGATCTGATATTCCCATCTCTTGAAGAATTTTCCAGTTTGTCGTCATCCACACAGTCAAAGGCTTTGGCATAGTCAATAAAGCAGACATAGATGTTTTTCTGGAACCCTTTTGCTTTTTCGATGATCCAACAGATGTTGGCAATTTGATCTCTGGTTCCTCTGCCTCTTCTAAATCCAGCTTGAACATCTGAAAGTTCACGGTTCACATACTGTTGAAGCCTTGCTTGGAGAATTTTGAGCATTACTTTGCTAGCGTGTGAGATGAGTGCATCACCGACTCAATGGACATGAGTTTGAGTAAACTCCAGGAGTTGGTGATGGACAGGGAGACCTGGCGTGCTGCAGTCCATGAGGTTGCAAAGAGTCAGACATGACGAGCGACTAAACTGAACTGAGATGGGTACAATCATGTGGTTGTTTGAACATTCTTTGGGATTGCCTTTCTTTGGGATTGGAATGAAGACTGACCTTTTCCAGTCCTGGGGCCACTGCTGAGTTTTTCAAATTTGCTGGCATAT
>NW_011488086.1:17325-18389 GCF_000754665.1 Bison bison bison
TATGAAGATATTTTTTGTATAGTTCTTCTATGTATTCTTGCCACCTCTTAATATCTTCTGCTTCTGTTCGGTCCATACCATTTCTGTCCTTTATTGAGCCTATCTTTGCATGAAATGTTCCCTTGGTATTTCGAATATTCTTGAAGAGATCTCTAGTCTTTCCCATTCTATTGTTTTCCTCTATTTCTTTGCCTTTATCTTCTCTTCTTTTCTCAGCTATTTGTAAGGCCTCCTCAGACAACCACATTCCCTTTTTGCATTTCTTTTTTGGGGCAGTGGTCTTTATCACTGCCTCCTGTACAATGTCACGAACCTCCATTCATAGTTCTTCAGGCACTCTATCAGATCTAATCCTCTGAATATATTTGTCACTTCCACTGTATAATTGTAAGGGATTTGATTTAGGTCATCCCTGAATGGTCTAGTGGTTTTCCCTACTTTCTTCACCTAATTTTTGTACTTCTCATTTTGAGTTTATTCCTAATGTTAATATACGTGCTATTGTTAATGAACTATCATCTCTCATTTCCACTTGATTTCCTTTGCTCAGCTTAATGTATGTGAGATTCATTCATGTTGTATGTATAAGTAGTTCATTCTTTTGAATACTGAGTAATATTCCTGTGTATTTAATATACTGCAAGTTATTTATCCATTCACCTGTTGATGGACATTTGCCTAATATGAATAAAGCTGCTATAAACGACCTTTTACATGGTTTTTAAAAAATGAATACATGTTTACATTTCTTTTTGATAACTTCCTAGCGGTGGAGTTCCTCCAGCTCTATGTTTAACTTTATAAGAAACTGCCCAGCTTTTAGAAAGTGGTTTATACCATTTTAAGCTCCCACCAGCAATGTAGAATAATTCCATTTGCTCCACATCTAGGTCAACATTTCATCCTGCCAGTCTTTTTAATTTTAGCCGTCCTAGTGGGTGTGAAGTGGTATCTCATTGTAGTTTTAAATTGCATTTCCACTATGACTAATGCTGTTGAACAGTTTTTCATGTACTTATTGGCCATTTGTATGTCTTCCTTGAGTAGTGTCTGTTCAAAATCTT
>NW_011488086.1:18489-20759 GCF_000754665.1 Bison bison bison
TTCAATTTATCATTTTTTTCCTTTAATGCTTTCTTTACTGCCTTTTGTACTCTTATTAAGGAATCTTTATCTACTTCAAAGTCATCTAAATATATACCCATTATTTTTTCTAGAAGCACTATAGATTTAGCATTTATATTTAGGCCTATGATACATCTCAAGGTAATTTTTAAAATTGAGATGTAACTTGCAAACCATGAATTCACCATTTTAAAGTGTACAATTCAGTAAATTTTAGTATATTCACAAGGTTGTCAACCATCACCACTATCTAAGTCCAGAACATTTATTTAGCATAACGTGTTCATAGTTCACCTATATTGTAGCATGTATCAGTACTTGATTCCTATTTATGGTAGAATAACATTACACTGTTTGGGCACAATATACTTTGTTTATCCATCAGTTAATGGACATTTAGGTTGTTTCCACTTTTTAGCTATTATGAATAATGCTGCTATGATCATTGTTGTACAAATTTGTGTACACACATATGTTTTCCATTCTCTTGGATACATACTTAAGTGTGGAATAGCTGGATCATAGACCTTTATCAAATATCAAAAAATTGTTTCTGTGTGGGTTTGTTTCTGGGGTCTGTATTATTCTAGTTTTAAAATTTTTTTATCCTATGCCAGTAGCACACTGTCTTGATTATTGTGGATTTAAAATAAATACTGAAAGCAAGTAGTGTGTATTCTCCCACTTTTTCTTCCAGAAGTTCTGCTCAGATTATGATTGTGATTAACTGAATTTTGGGGAAATAGACATCTTAACAATATTGCACAATCCAGTTTTAAAAGTTGCTACTATTTCACCATGTATTTAAATCTTTTACTTCTTCTCTTAACAATATTATTTCTTCTTTAAATGGTTAATAGGATTGGCCAGTGAAACTATGAAACTCACTGGTCCTGAGTCTGGAGTTTTCTCTGTGGGGAGTTTGCTTTTTAAAAAAAATCAGTTTTGTTGAAGCATAATTTATAAAACTCATCTATTTTAACTGCGTAGTTCCATGAGTTTGGCAAACAATGTCCTCTGCATTAGAGTTTTGCTTTTTCCTTTCTGGTCTCTGTAACTTTTATTTCATTTTCTTACCTAATACCCTGGGTTAGAAACTTGGCTAGTACAATGTTGAATAGAAGAAGTAAGAGCAGTCATTCTTTGCCATTTCCTTAATCTGAAGGGGAAAGCATTCAGAATTTCATTGTTTTTAGTGTGATATTTATTGTGGAATTTTTGTAGAAGCCCTTTACCCATTCAAAGAAGTTTTCTTCTGTTCCTAGTTTTTTTCCTTTCATTATGAATGAGATTTGATTTTATCAGATCTTTTCTGATATCTCTTGAGGTTGATCATATGGTTCTTCTTTGTTATTCTCTTAATAGATTACACTGAATAAAATTCAAATGTTAAGTCTCCCTTGAATTCCTGGGACAAACCCCATTTTATCATAACATATTAAACTTTTGCTAGATTTGATTTGCTAAAATTTTATATACCCATGTATATAAAAGATACTTCCATGTAGTTTTTATTTAATGTCTTTGGTTTTGGCATCAGAGCAATAATGGCCTCATAAAACGAGGTGGAAATGTTCTCATCTTTTTTATTCTGGCTGAAATGATAAAGAACTGAAAATCCTAATTTGGGGCAAGAACATGAAACCCCTGGCACTCTCATATATTGCCGGTAGAAGTTAAAAAATTTTCAATCATTTTGTAAAACTATTTTCCAGCATCTACCAGAGCTTCACACACATTATAACCCAGCACTTTAACTCCTAGTTACAAACTCAAGAGAAATGAGTGTATATGTCCACCAAAAGATATGTTTAAGAGTGTTCATAGATGATTTATTTATAATAGCAACAACTGAAAGCAACCCACATATTTATCAAGAGGAGAATGGAGAAATAAATTATGGTATGCTCATAAAATGGAATTTTACAGAAGAATAAAAGCAAACTACAGATACATTAATATCGATGCATCAGAAACATAATGTTGAAATCAAAGAACCCAGACCAAAGGTGTATATTACTGTATGATTCCACTGATAGAAAGTTCAAGTACTGATAAAACTAATGTATGGGTTTAAAAATTGTGTTAATAACCAACTCTGGATAGAAGTGGATTTTGACACTGAAAGAGCCAGAAGGATTCTCTTGGGTGATGGTAACATTCTGTATTTTACCCTGGGTGCTAGTTACTCAGGTATTACATATGTAAAAATTCATAAAGCTGTACATTTAGGTGCTTTACCATATGTG
>NW_011488086.1:21105-24957 GCF_000754665.1 Bison bison bison
TTTGAAAGAGTTCTTCTACTCTTTCTTCCAGGCCTCTATTTTTTTGTCTTGATAAGTGATCAGCTTTTCTTTCAATTTATCTAAATTTATCTTCTTCAATTTTACTGAATTTTAAAATTTAAATATATATTTTTGTCCTCAATTAAAAAATATTTATAATTGGATTTTCTAAGCTGTACATGTTTTATTTTGTTCAAGTAATGATTTTTTTTCTCTCCTCCAGAGCAGGTCTATTTTACTGGGGCCCTGCATATAGGCATTATTTTATTCTTTCACTTTCTTCTTGTTGGATTCTCTTAAGTTGTAAGGTGACGATATAATTTATCATCCAGACTTTAGTGCAAGAAAGACTATTAATAATTATTCCAATATCAACAAAGATTATCTCATGGTAACTATAATGTATGATCACCACGTGTTTAGGTGCCAACTTATGGCTTGCATCTCTGAGTTAGATGCTGGAGAATGATGAGCAGCGATGATCCTATAGTGAGGGGAAACTCAGAAATTTTTGTTCCTGGGGATAATCAAAAATACTGGATGACAAGTTGCCAGACTCCAGTCTTCTGGTTTGTAAGGACCATTCATAGAACATTGAGAGGTACTGTAATAAAGAATGTCAATGTCAACAGAAAATCCAGTTAGATAAAGGCTGGAAAATGCTTATTGAATTCACAGTTAAAAGATGCTAGTCTCCATATAGAGAACAGTTTCACTAGTATAGTACAGGGAAAAAAACATATTGTAGTGGATTTTAGAATGAAAGAGATGTTAGAAGCTCAGATGCCAAGGGTAGACTAGTTGTTTTTCTTTTGAAGGAGGAAAGAAGGGTTGGTATTAAGGGCACGTATGAGGGTTTGTTCTTGAATGGGAGGAAGGTCAATCTACTCGCTGAAAATGAAGATAAAGAAGTTTAGAATATATGTGGCTATAGATAGGGTCTATCAGGCCTCTCATGAGTTGAAGTAGGCTCATATTAAAAATACACACACACATATATATATATATATTGAATAAGGGCCCTTAGGCAATGGTTTGCTAAGCTTATCTATGCAGCTGTTTGATGGGTGAATTGCTAGTTTGTATCCTTTATAACTTTATACCTTTTCTGTTGGAGGGTTTTTTTTTTATTGATTTATAGGAACTGTTTATTCTGTTTGGTCACAAAGTCACAATATTAATCCTTTATCTTATTTTGTACATATTTTCCCAAGTTTTTCATTTGTTCACTAACTTTGCTTGTACTGTCGTCTCCTTTTCTGTATACATAATTTTATTTTATATGGAATTAAATCCATCTTTTGCTTTATGGTTCCTGAGTTTCATGACACACTTAGGTCTTCCTTACTCCAAGATTATAGAAATATTCTCCTATATTTTCTTCCATTGCTTTTCTTTTAATTGTAAAAGTATTTGAATATATTTTTAGTTTTATTTGGTGACTAGGATATAATTTTATTTTTAAGTGGGTAATCCATCATTCTTCCATTGATTTGGAATACCATTTTTATTATAAATTCCCATATATGCATGGGTCTGTTTCTGAACTCTGACTTTCTAAATTATGTCCTATGAATTATTTTGTGTTATTTTGTGTTTGGCATCTGTTTCATTGCATTTTCTAATGTAGTATTGCTTGCATAGGAAGTCTATTGAGTTTATATATATACACATATATATATATACAAAAAACTGTATTTTTTTGTTGTTTCTAATAGTTTTTCTCTTGAATTTTCCAGGCTGTCATATCATCATCTGCAGATAGTGATAATTTTGCCTCTTCCTTTTCAAAAGAAATACCTTTTATCTTGTTGCAGTGGCTAGAATTTATATGATAATGTCATATAATAGCGGTGATAATGGATATCCTTATTGTGCTCCTCATTTTAATGAGAAGAGCTCTTGTGTTTCATTGCTAGGTATGCTTGATGGTAATTTTTGATAAATATTCCATCATGTTTAGGAAGATTTCTTCTATCCCTAGTTCATTATTTTTTTTTTCAAAATAGGGATGGATGTTGAATTACCAAATGCTATTTTACCATCTATTGAGATAATCATATAATTTTTCTCCTTTAACCAGTTTATGTAATAAATTATTTCAACAGATTTCCTAATATTGGACCATCCATTTTTTGAGGGGAGTTGTTGCCTTGATCAAAATCCATTCCTCCTCTAGTAGTGTTCTAATATGTTGTTGAATTATATATTTGCTAATGTTTTATTTAAGGTTTTTATGTTATATTCTTAGAGAGCTTTAATCTGACAATAATTTTCTTTCTTTGTGCTCTCTGTCAGTCTTGATATTGGATATTTGCAAACCTTGTGAAATTAATTGTGAATGTTTTCATGTTCCCAGTGATACAGCATGCATGCACATATGCATGCATGCTCAGTCTCTCAGCCATATCTGACTCTTTGTGACCCCATAGACTGCAGCCCACCAGGCTCCTCTGTCCATGGGATTCTCAAGGTGAGAATACTGGAGTGGGTTGCCATTTCCTTCTCCAGAGGATCTTCCTGACCCAAGGATTGAACCTGTGTCTCCTGCATCAGCAGGCAGTTCTTTACAACTGAGCCACCTGTGAGGCACCCCACCCCCCATCCCCAGTGATACAGAGAATTATATAATTAAATATGATGTAGTTAAAATGTGAAAATGATATAGAAAATATCTGTTCCTTGAGAGAATGATAAAAATTATGTATAAACCATTGTGAACCTAGTGTCCTTTGGGGTAATAGACCTTTGTCAACATATCTAATTTCATATTTAGTGATGATTCATTGTAGGTGTTTTTGTCTTCTTTTGGTAGCAACTATATTTTCCTAGAAAATTATCCATTTTGGTGGGAAAATTATCCATTTTATTTAGGTGTTCAAGTTTGTTGGCATAAACTTTTCTTAATATTTCTTTTTATTTATTTATTTGGCTGCACAAGATCTTAGTTGTGGCATGTGAGATCTTTAGTTGTGGCTTGTGGGATGTAGCTCCTGGACCAGGGACCAAACCTGGATTACCTGTACTGGGAGTGCAGAGTCCTAGTCACTGGACCACCAGGGAAGTCCCTGTTGGCATAAACTTGTACATACTATTCTCTGACTTTTAAACTCATCTCTTTGACTCTCTTTTCCTGTTCATTCTTTCATTAGTATTTATTGAGTACCTGCTATGTGCTGGGTATTGTGCTATGCTTTCTGGCTTTCATGTCATATTCAGTGGCAAACCAGACAGCTGAAATATTTGCCCCCATGGAATCTACATTTTAGTACTGAATATTTGTATTTTCTTTCTTGGATAAGCTTGCTAAGTGTCTGTTTCATTGATATTTTCATAGGGAAAACAATTTTATTTATCAAGTTTGCTGTTGTTATTACTAATTCATTAATCTCTTATTTTATTTCAGTGTTGTCTTATGGAAATTTTTAAACATAAGCAAACAGAGCAGTATAATGGACTCCCATGTACTAAACAGTTATCAATTGGCTTTGGCCAATCTGTTTCATTTGCGTGCCTAAACCACTGCAGTTTTTAAAGCAAACCTCAAACATCATTTCATCCACAAATGCTAAAGTAATACTTATCTGATAGGTAAGTTCTCCTTTTGAAAATATAACAATAACATTATTACTCCCCCAAATTAACGACTCCTTAATATCTGAAAGCAAGTCAGCATTCAAATTCCCACAATTGTTTCATACATGTTTTTAATATAATTTCAAAACACCTTCTCCATTAAATACTTATTAATTACAAGGAGGAAAAAAACTTTAGATGGGAAAAGCCTGGCTGATAACCCAATTTTTTTTAAAAAAATTATTTTTTTCCCTGAACCAATATCCAATTAAATTC
>NW_011488086.1:26667-28427 GCF_000754665.1 Bison bison bison
TCTCATGATGTACTCTGCATATAAGTTAAATAAGCAGGGTGACAATATACAGCCTTAATGGACTCCTTTTCCTATTTGGAACCAGTCTGTTATTCTATGTCCAGTTCTAACTGTTGCTTGCTGACCTGCATACAGGTTTCAAGAGGCAGGTCAGGTGGTCTGGTATTCCCATCTTTTTCAGAATTTTCCACAGTTTATTGTGATCCACACAGTCAAAGGCTTTGGCAGTTTATGTTTAGATATGCACAAATTCCTGCTATTTGAACCTAGGGAATACTACCTTTGCAAGAATAAATTAAGAAATGAATTCTGAATGGAAGTGAACCATTGTTCTGTAGGCCAGTGTTTAGGTCCAACATTCATATATTAGTTTATTCTTGGCAAATTAACAAGTCTTAGGGGTCAGGTTAACCTGGGGTGTCATGTTAATATTGACAACAGTACACTAGTTTCTTTTCTTCTCTGCCCTTTTGGCATGGTCCAGAGAAACTTAATAAAAAATAGGTGAGGAGCAAGTAAAAACACATTTGAATGATGAATATTAAAATATACCTTGTCTTCTTTTTGCTTAAAATCTTTTGAATTTGGCTGCCAGTTCTTTCAGGTTTTGAGTCTGTCTGAGCTATTTCTCAAATTTAATTCCAGTTTAGATTTCTTTTAAGACGAAAGTTACTACTCTGCATTGTCATAATTTTGTTTATTTTAAAGTGCATGTCACACAGATTGTCATGAGTTTCTCCAAGAGTATTATACTGAAAGTCAGCTTTGAAAACCTGTAGAGAATTCTTGTATCTCTGTCTTGATATCTCTAGAAAAAAAGAATTTCAGGAATGGAGCTTATACACAGTTGAGGTCCCTTTGGGGGGAAAAAAAGGAGAGAATATAAAATTACACTGAAATTAGATATGGAAATGAATATTTATTTAGAATAAGACTTCCTTTTTCTGAGTTTCTTTTAGGCAGTTTACCAGACGGATTGCATACCAATGCTTTCTGATTGCTCCTTATCACTCCCCAGGAAACCTGAGAGCTCCCAGCACTCTCAGAGCCCTGCAGCTCTAACTGCCAGTGGAGCTTGGTGTGGCTTGCCGAGAAACCTTCCTCAGACCACATTGCTTAGCTTCCAAGCACAGTGTCCTCGCAGTTTGATTAATTTGACCTTTACCTTTGTCATTTAGGTGAGAGGTGTTATGGGGGCCTTTGTTTTTACAATGGTCCGGGCTTGGTTCAGAAAGACCCTGTACTTGGGTTGAGTGTTTTGTGGCCACCATCTTGAAATTCTTAATTTTATCTTTGGACGTATGTTTTGTAAAAAGAAGTCCAAGGAAGACAGTGGAGCTTGCGCCAAGGCTTTGGGGCTTTCCCTGATGCCCCTTCCTGTCTCCCACCACATCCCCACCATAGGTTCTTGTTCTGCTCCCTGCCTGCTGGTCCCTCCAAGCTTCTTCCTCGCAGCACAATTCCTACTCCATGGCCCAGTGCCAACTGCTGCTCTCGGCGCCCCACCCCCCGCGCCGCAACGCTGGCTGGGGCAACAAATGAATCATGGCAGCTGGAAGAGGCCCAAGTTCTGCTGCTGCCGGTTGCGGTCCACTCGGGGTTGGGGGCCAGACCTCCATGCAGGGAAGTTCAGTTGGCTGCATGCGCCCCAGGGCATCTTGGGGTGGGGCCAGACTGAAGCGGTTCTTCCCTGGGCTAGCAGAGCCATTGAGCCTTCAGAAGGCTGCCTGAAGTAGGGGTGATCCTCTCACTCACCCCTG
>NW_011488087.1:0-343 GCF_000754665.1 Bison bison bison
TAGCTCGCCAGGTTTCTCTGTCCATGGAATTCTCCAGGCCTAGAATACTGGAGTGGGTTGTCATTTTCTCCTCCAGGCGATCTTCCTGACCCAGGGATTGAACCCAGGTCTCCTGCATTGACAGGTGGATTCCTTACCACTGAGGCACCTGGGAAGCTCATTTCTATCTAGGCATGGTCTAGAACCTTGCAGGCCTTAGGAACATTCCCAGAGGGACTGCAAGATGGTCACCAACCTCTCCTGCCCTGCTCACAGGAGGTGAGGGCATGCAGGCATGGGCATGACTTGAGGATCTTCTAGGGACAAGCAGAAATCCCAAAAGCAGAGTGAATGAGAGCACTTC
>NW_011488087.1:4339-5816 GCF_000754665.1 Bison bison bison
TGGTTTAATAGATATATCAAGCAAATGTAGTGTGTTGGCCTTGTTTCGATTCTGATTCTGAACAAGGTAATTATTAAAAAATATATTTATGAGACAATCATGAATATGAATTCTGATAATGAATGTTAAGTCATTACTGATAATTAATTAGTGATGATGAAATCATCATGATATCTTTAAAAAGTCCTTATCTCTTAGAAATACTGAGGTGTTTGCAGTGAAGTACTATGTCTGTTACTGGCTTCAGATTGGCCATGAGTTGCTAATTATTGAAGCCAGGTGATGGGGACACAGGGGGATCATTATGCCATTCTCTTCACTTTGTATATGTTTGAAATGTTCCAGAACAAGAAATTTCAACTTTTTACGTTTTGAATTCATGTACTTCTCTCCATTTCCATTTTTATCACCCTAGTCCAAGACACTACCATTTCTCACCTGTACTGTCACAGTAGCCTCTGTTTGCTGACCCCCACTCCTTGCCCCTATTTTCCATTACCCCCCCACCTCCTACCACCACAAAGACAGATCTTCTTAAAAATACAAGTCCCAGCCTTCCAATGGCTTCCCATTACATTTAACATAAAAGCCACATTTGACCTACAAAAGTCTCGATGATCTGGCTCCTGCCTCTTTTTCTGGTTATTAGCCTTTCTCACTCTTCTCCACCCACCTACTTCTTGCTGTTCCTCTCAGGGTCTTGACACTGTGGTTCTCTTGGCCAGAAACACTCTTCCCAAACTTTCACGTGACTTGCTCCCTTATAATAAGCACATCCTCAGACAGGCCCTTCTTGACCACTCTGTCCAAAGTTACCAATTCCATTCCCCATCCACACTCCATCACTTTGACTCTTTTTATCATCTATGTATCACTTACCATGATAGGAACTTGTTCTCCATTCATTTGTTTACTTGTTAATTCTCTCCTCTCCCTTACCCCTCTGCCCTTTGAATGTACTTTCCTCAAGGTCAGGGACTGGTACCTATCTGATTGTTATTTACTGTTGCAGCTTCAGAGTCCAGCAGAAGGCCTGGCATATAGGGGCCCTGAAAAAGTATTTGTTGGGTAAAAAAATCTAAGATACAAGGGCATTTAGGAAAGTGAAAATAGGATCACTAACATTACCATTTACTGAACAATTGATAAGTGCCAGGCATTTATTAAGTCCTTTTCATGCATATTATCTCATTTAATCTTCATAACCACCCCATTATTGTCCCCCCTTTTTTGGTAGGTTAGGAAACTGAGGCTTAGAAAAGTTAAGAAACTTGTCCAAGGTCACATAGCTAGAAACTGGTGAAATTAGAAGTCAAGCCTATAGATCTGTTTCAACTCTAGAGCTTGAGATAATATCCTCTAAGCTATATAAGTCACATGAAGAACCTAATGCCCCCATGGGTTTGAAAAACAAGAACATGTCCTTAAACACCTTCTAACAATGAAGATGGTTAAATTCTCTACAATAACCATAGGA
>NW_011488087.1:5916-6397 GCF_000754665.1 Bison bison bison
AGAAAATGGCACAATATAATACAAATCAGTAGGGACATACCCAGGTGGAAGGAAGATAAAATAAATTTCAAGAGAGTACATTCATCAGACATGTACCCTTCACAGTAGGAAGCGGGAAGACTACAATATTTGGAAGGAAAAAGACTACACAAGCCTATGTGTGCACATGCAGCCCTCAAGGAAACCCACCAGAGGACTCATGAGGGATGGGAAATGCTCACTTTCCAAGGTAAAGAGCCAAAGCCCCCAACACAAGCAGGCACACGTGTGCAACTAGAGACATTTCTGGAAGCACATGGAAAGCAGTGTATGTTCCAAAATCTATTTACCTTGACTCCTTTCTCTCCTTGGAAACCTAACCCCATATTCCCCTGGGGCACAGGGATGTAGGGAAGAAAAACAAAATCAATTACTAAATAAGTTCCAGGAACTTAAATTGGAATGCAGGTTTTTTTTTTTTTTTTAACCAGAGTATGTTTAA
>NW_011488087.1:9375-10571 GCF_000754665.1 Bison bison bison
CCAAGAACGGAAACTGCCTTTCTCCGCTAGGAAGGCCTACATTTACATAGGCTTTTAATCCAAGGGAAAGCATTCATGCAAATGCTGTGATCACATGGTAGATTTAGGCCAGTCTTACTTGCAATCCTGGTGGTCCTCTGGGTCCTACAGCTCCTGGAGATCCGGGTGCTCCTTGTGGGCCCTAGAGAGCAAAGTTTTTACCAAAGTCAAAGAAGTAAGACAGTTTCTCAGGAAAAACATACACATAAGAATCACACAAGAATGTTCATAACAGCTTTATTCAGAATACTTAAAAAGTGGAAATGTCAGATGAATGGATAAACAAGTTGTGGTATATTAATATCATGGAATATTACTCAGCCATAAAATTGAAATAATGCCATTTGCAGCAACGTGGATGGACCTAGAGATTATCAGACTAAGTGAAGTCAGTCAGAGGAAGACAGGTACTATATGATACCACTTATATGTGGAATCTAAAAAAATATATATATATATATCTGAGTCACCTTGCTATACAGCAGAAATTAACACAACATTATAAATCAACTATGCTTCAATAAAATCTTTTAAAAATTGTAAATGTCCCAGGTGTCCAGTGATAGAATAACTGATTAAAAAACCCAATACATCTATATAGTGGAATAAGTACTCAACAATATAAAGTAACAAATTATTGATATATGAAACAAAGAGAATGAATCTCAAAAGTTCTGTTCTAAGTGAAAGAAGCCAGACCCCAAAGCCTACATATATATTATTCTCTTTGTATGAAGTTCTAGAATAGGAAAACCTTATCTATGATAGAAAAAAATCAGAACAGTGATTGCCTTTGATGTGGGCTGACTGGGAAGGAGCAGGAGAGAACTTTCTCTATTTTTTCAAGATTTTTTTGACATGGACCATTTTTAAAGTCTTTATTGAATTTGTTCCAATATTGCTTCTGTTTTCTGTTTTGGTTTTTTGGCCATGGGGTATGTGGGATCTTAGCTCCTCGATGAGGGATTAAATCCACACCCCCTACATTGCAAGGTGGAGTCTTAATCACTGGACCACCAGGCAAGTTCCCAGGTGAGAACTTTCTGAGGTGATGGGAATGGTCTACACCTTAGGAGGGGTTGAATTGCACAGAAATGTTTATTTGTAAAAATGCAGCAAATGCACATTTAAGATTTGTATATTTCATTGTATGAAAA
>NW_011488087.1:10671-11768 GCF_000754665.1 Bison bison bison
GGCAAGTGGTGACAATGTGGAAAATCAAGGTAAAACAAAGCTCTTATTACTACACCTCATGGCCTTTCATGGACTCACTATTATTGAATCCCTAAAAGGAATTTCTCTATGGACTACCTTTTAAAAGGAGAGTGTTTTACTTCTTTTGTTTTACCTATAGCCCTCTGAATACACAGAAAACTTAGCAAATGGTTGTGCAGTGAAAGGCAAGATTCTTTCCTGATCATCCCTGGGTGAGATGTAGGTCCCTGGCCGAGAGCTCTGAAAGCCTGGTGCCGTGTCACTGGAGGTGGCTAGTCCATCCCTTTAGTACATTCTTATTTTGAAAATGTCAATAGACTGATCGGTTTTACTCCAGCCCTCTGGATTTTCCTTGAAGGTTTACGAAGACCTTCAAACATCATGGAGAGGAATGAAAAGGGGCTATCAGTAACTATTAAGCAAACACTGAGAGCTCAACACATAGGTAACAACTTACAGTGATTCCATCCAGTCCGGGCAGCCCAGGCTCCCCCTGAGTAACAGACAAAGGCAGGACATTGAAGAGATGAATAAATTAAGCTTGTGGTATTTTACACATAACTGACCTAAGATGCACGGGCATAAAAATGCATGGCTGAAGCTTGAGCCTCCTCTGTCAAGGTCTTGTGTTTTAAATAATGCATGCATCAGACATAATCAACCATTTCTTTTTTTCTATGAAAAATCTAGACTCTAGAAGAAAAATATTATAACCTTGATTGAACAGGATTTCATTCTTTACTTGAATTAATTAATTTCCAACTTTGCTAGGAACTTATCAATTAGAGACTGCTTCTGTGGGCTGGTGATTTTCCTGCTCTTTTTGGAAGAAAGCAAAGCTACCTTGCTGTGCACCTTCATCCCCAGAGAATCTGTGCCCATATGTATACAAGGCAAATCAGACATTTCAAGGGAGAATCAACAGAGCATATAGTCTCTGATTACATTTTAATTACCTTACAGCATCTTAAGTCACCATATGAATCTGTAATATAACCATCCTGTGGAAATTACTGTGTTCCACTGGGTCCAGGGTCTCTTTGATTTTTGACAAAACCACTTAATCAGTGTTTGCT
>NW_011488087.1:14451-15034 GCF_000754665.1 Bison bison bison
GATACCGGCTCCAGCTCTGTGCATGGGTAGAGGGCAGAAAGGTACCATCTCCAGCTAAGCGAGCTTGGGTACGTCTTCCTCTCCCATGTTGGACTTACAATAGGTTCCTGTCTGCTCCCAGGGAAATGATGGGCTCCTATCCCACTCTGCAAGGGATTAGGATCGATCCTCTGACACCAGAATTTACTGAAGGCCCACAGGATACTAGGCAGCCTACACCAAGTATAGAGCCACACGAATACAGAAGGTTCTTGTCAATTCTAGGAAGAGATGAAAGTTTCCAACCAGCTACAGAGTTGATGGACAATTTTTGCCGACAGCCAGGGGCCCAGCAAGGGTGACGGGCTGGTATGCAGATAGAGAAGAGGGCAGAGCTATGATCCTGGACTGGTGGCCAAGCTAAGATGGGTAGAGACACACATGGCTTCAAACCAAGGTATGCAGACATCAAGGATTCTGGAGTAGAACAAAGGCATCTGCCTTCAGGAAGTATCTCGGCCTGTCAAGGAAAACGACACCCATGCACACTGTTTGCTGATTTGTCCCCTATTTTTGGTCTTGCTCTGACAAAGCAAATCTCTTT
>NW_011488087.1:15546-16169 GCF_000754665.1 Bison bison bison
TCTGTTGTGTCCAACATTTTGCAACCCCATGGACAGTATGAAAGTGAAAGTGAAGTCACTCAGTCGTGTCTGACTCTTTGCGACCCCATGGACTGTAGCCTATCAGGCTCCTCCATCCATGGGATTTTCCAGGCAAGAGTGCTTGAGTGGATTGCCATTTCCTTCTCCAGGGAATCTTCCTGACTCAGGAATCGAATCCGGGTCTCCTGCATTGCAGGCAGATGCTTTACCATCTGAGCCACCAGGGAAGCCAGTATAGTTCATAGAATACACAGTCCATGGACTGTATAGGCCATGGAGTTCTCCAGGCCAGAATACGGAGTGGGTAGCAATTCCCTTCTCTAGCAGATCTTCTCGACCCAGGAATCGAACTGGGGTCTCATTTTTTACTAGCTGAGCCACCAGGGAAGCCCGAAAATACTGGAGTGGGTAGCCTATCCCTTCTCTAGTGGATCTTCCTGACCCAGAAATCGAACTGGAGACTCCTGCATTGCAGGCGGATTCTTTACTACCGGAGCCACCAGGGAAGTCCAAAAGTGTCAATAATAACTGCCAAATGTCCTCGGGAAGGATGCAAAATCACCACTGCTTAAGAATCACTGGTAGAGACCAAGCCTGCCAAG
>NW_011488088.1:0-349 GCF_000754665.1 Bison bison bison
ATGAAGAGACAGAGCCAAAGCAAAAACAACACCCAGTTGTGGATGTAACTGGTGATGGAAGTAAAGTCCATTGCTGTAAAGAACAATATTGCATAGGAACATGGAATGTTAGGTCCATGAATCAAGATAAATTGGAAGTGGTCAAAAAGCAGATGGCAAGTGTGAACATCGACATTTTAGGAATCAGTGAACTAAAATGGACTGGAATAGGTGTATTTAACTCAGATGACCATTATATCTACTACTGTGGGCAAGAATCCCTTAGAAGAAATGGAGTAGCCCTCACTGTCAACAAGAGTCTGAAATGCAGTACTTGGGTGTCTCAAAAAAGACAGAATGATCTCTATTT
>NW_011488088.1:449-845 GCF_000754665.1 Bison bison bison
TATGCAGAGGACATCATGAGAAACGCTGGGCTGGAAGAAGCACAAGCTGGAATCAAGATTGCTGGGAGATATCAATAACCTCAGATACTCAGATGACACCACCCTTATGGCTAAAAGTGAAGAAGAACTAAAGAGCCTCTTGATGAAAGTGAAAGTGAGAGTGAAAAAGTTGGCTTAAAGCTCAGCGTTCAGAAAACAAAGATCATGGCATCTGGTCCCATCACTTCATGGAAATAAATGGGGAAACAGTGGAAACCGTGGCTGATTTTATTTTTCTGGGCTCCAAAATCACTGTAGATGGTGATTGCAGCCATTAAATTAAAAGATGCTTACTCCTTGGAAGAAAAGTTATGACCAACCTAGATAGCATGTTGAAAAGCAGAGACATTACTTTGC
>NW_011488088.1:945-1471 GCF_000754665.1 Bison bison bison
CCGATCTGTCAACAAGAGTCTGAAATGCAGTACTTGGGTGTCTCAAAAAAGACAGAATGATCTCTATTTGTTTCCAAGGCAAACCATTCAATATCACAGTAATCTAAGACTATGCCCCAACCAGTAATGCTGAAAAAGCTGAAATTGAACAGTTCTATGAAGACCTACAAGCTCTTCTAGAACTAACACCTAAAAAAGATGTCCTTTTCATTATAGGGGACAACAGAATGGGAAAGACTAGAGATCTCTTCAAGAAAACTAGAGATACCAAGGGAACATTTCACACAAAGATGGGCTCAATAAAGGACAGAAATAGTATAGACCTAACAGAAGCAGAAGATATTAAGAAGAAGTGGCAAGAATACACAGAAGAACTGTACAAAAACGATCTTCAAGACCAAGATAATCACGATGGTGTGATCACCCACCTAGAGCCCAACATCCTGGACTGTGAAGTCAAGTGGGCCTTAGAAAGCATCACTATTAACAAAGCTAGTGGAGGTGATGGAATTCCAGTTGAGCTATT
>NW_011488088.1:5101-5516 GCF_000754665.1 Bison bison bison
TTGAGTAAATTCTGGGAGTTGGTGATGGACAGAGAAAACTGGCGTGCTGCCGTCTATGGGGTTGCAGTGTCAGACACAACTGAGCGACTGAACTGAAGTGAACTCCCACACAGTAAATAGCATGAGACCGGGCACATGGCTGAGTATTGAAGTAGAATAAGTGTTTCAGAATATTTAAGCCTGGATCTGTATACTACTATGAGCCTCTATAACACTTCGGATTCCACAACAGTACTGTGAATGTAGAGTTAACACAAGAAAGATGACTATATGCCTTTTAGAGTTGTTCCCATAGCTACTGTTCATGTGCAATCTTGCAGGTTACAAAGTACAAAGTTGAAATGTATCAGATCAGATCAGTCGCTCAGTCGTGTCCGACTCTTTGCAACCCCATGAATCGCAGCACGCCAGGCCT
>NW_011488088.1:5616-6376 GCF_000754665.1 Bison bison bison
CCAAGGAGTAAGCGTCTTTTAATTTCATGGCTGCATTCACCATCTGCAGTGATTTTGGAGCCCAGAAAATAAAGTCTGACACTGTTTCCACTGTTTCCCCATCTATTTCCCATGAAGTGGTGGGACAATGTATACTTATCTGTAAAAGGAAGGGATCTGACTGATTAATGGTTGGTTCTTGGCTTTTCCCTTTGGGTCTGCCAATTAAACTTGCTGAGCTCAGCGTTTTCCTACCTGCAAAATAGGACAATAATTTCTGCCTTGGCAACTGGTTGTGCTGATTAAATACAATAATATGTCAATATCCTGGCAGCACCATTTCCTTGGAGTAAGAATGGGCAGCCCATTGTCCATCTTGTTGAGATGTGCTACAGGGGTGACAATAAATCTCTCTTATAACAAATCGACTCAGAAATTCTGGTTCTTAGTAGCAGTGTCCACGACCAACGCTAAGGTACTGTTAAGCTTTGAAATGCTGTGATTATAATAACTCCAGTTGTGATATAGCTTCTAATTCTGATGTAGCTACTAGCTATGTGAAAGAAAAAGTGTATGTGTGTTTATATTCATGTATGTACATATTCTTACCTAGATGCTTTCAGAAGAACCTATTGTCTTGAATAGAATACTGGTTTAATCTCACCCATTGTCAAAGTTTACAGAACTTGCCTTTATTTTTTATATAAATTTATTTATTTTAATTGGAGGCTAATTACTTTACAATATTGTATTGGTTTTGCCATACATCAACATGAATCTG
>NW_011488088.1:10133-10782 GCF_000754665.1 Bison bison bison
GATTGGGGGCAGGAGGAGAAGGGGACGACAGAGAATGAGATGGCTGGATGGCATCACTGACTCGATGGACGTGGGTCTGAGTAAACTCTGGGAGTTGGAGATGGACAGGGAGGCCTGGTGTGCTGCGATTCATGGGGTCGCAAAGAGTTGGACACGACTGAGCAACTGAACTGATCTGAACTGATCTATTTTACATATGGTAATGTATATGTTTCAGTGCTACTCTCTCAATTCGTCCCACCCTCTCCTTCCCTGACCATGTCCAAAAGTCTGTTTTCTATGTCGGTGTCTCCATTGCTGCCCAGCAAATAGGTTCACTGGTGTCATTCTGTATATGTATATAGTGTCATTCTGTATATATGTGTTAATGCATGATGTTTATTTTTCTTGTTATGACTTACTTCACTCTGTATAATAGGCTATAGGTTCATTCACCTCATTACAGCTGACTCAAGTGTGTTCCCTTTTATGGTTGAGTATTTTCCATTGTATATATGTATCACAACTTCTTTATCCATTCATCTGTCGGTGGACATCTAGGTTGCTTCCATGTCCTCAGTTCAGTTCAGTTCAATCGCTCAGTCGTGTCCGACTCTTTGCGACCCCATGAATTGCAGCACACCAGGCCTCCCTGTCCATCACCATCTCT
>NW_011488088.1:15146-15322 GCF_000754665.1 Bison bison bison
AGAAGACTCTTGAGAGTCCCTTGGACAGACAGCAAGGAGATCAAACCAGTCAATCCTAAAGGAAATCAACTGTGAGTATTCATTGGAATGAGTGATGCTGAAGGTGAGGCTCCAATATTTTGGCCACCTGATGTGAAGAGCCCACTCATTGGAAAAGACCCTGATGCTGGGAAAGA
>NW_011488089.1:0-718 GCF_000754665.1 Bison bison bison
GATGAGCATAGATGCAAAAATCCTCAACAAAATTTTAGCAAACAGAATTTAACAACACATTAAAAAGCTCAAACACCATGATGACTTTGGGTTTATCCCAGGGATGCAAGGATTCTTCAATATATGTAATTCAATCAATGTGATATATTAACAAATTGAAAGATAAAAATCATAAAAGCCTTTGGGGATATTCAGCACCCATTTATGATAAAAAAAACTCTTAAAAAATAGGCATAGAAGGAACCTACTTACACATAGTAAGGGTCATAGATGATAAGCCTACAGCAAACATTATTCTCAATGGTGAAAAACTGAAAGCACTCCACCTAAGATCAGGAACAAGACAAGGGTGTCCACTTTCACCACTATTATTCAGCATAGTTCTGGAAGTCCTAGCTACAGAAATCAAATAAAAGGAATCCAGATTGGAAAATAAGAAGTAAAGTTCTCACTGTTTGCAGATAATATGGTACTCTATATAGAAAACCCTAAAGATAGTATCAGAGAATTACTAGAGCAATCAGTGAATTTAGCAAAGTTACAGGATATGAAATCAATATGGAAAAATCACTTGTATTTATATATACTAACAATTAAAAATCAGAAAGTGAAATTAAGAAATCAATCCCATTCACCACTTCAATAAAAAGAACAATATATCTAAGAATAAACTTACCTAAGAAGACAAAATTACTGTACACAGAAAATTATGACATTG
>NW_011488089.1:4560-5411 GCF_000754665.1 Bison bison bison
CTCATGCGAAGTATTGACTCATTGGAAAAGACTCTGATGCTGGGAGGGATTGGGGGCAACAGGAGCAGGGGATGACAGGGGATGAGATGGCTGGATGGCATCACTGACTCGATGGATGTGAGTCTCAGTGATCTCTGGGAGTTGGTGATGGACAGGGAGGCCTGGCGTGCTGTGATTCATGGGGTCACAAAGAGTCGGACATGACTGAGCGACTGATCTGATTTGATCTGATCTGAAGCATATCTCATTGAATTCTTATAAAATTATTTTCTCATGCACCTATCCAAATTTAAGCAACTTGAAATATAGATAGATATAATGTTTGATTATTTGTAAATAGAGTAATGTAGGAAGCTAAATAAAATGAACTGTTCAAAAACTGTTAAGTCTACCTTTCTTATATTTTAAGCATTCTGTAATATTTAACTTATCTAAAATATAAAAAAAAATAGACTTTTGCACTTATATGAAAATCATCACTGTGTGCTTGAACACGTTTTCCACAGTATTTTTCCAGTTTTGAAGTAGATATTCATGTTAACTGGCTCCACCAGTCTTCCAAGGGGTAAGAGAAATAAGTATCAAACTAAAAACTGGATAATTTTTTAGTAACCTTAAAATATAGAAAATCTGCCTATACAGGCATCTAATAGTAAAAGACTCCCTGTCAGAAGTATAAACTTTTGTAAATGTATAAACATTCATTGAAATAATTTAAACAACTGTTAGTTCAGTAGTTAGTAAATCTAATTGCTTCATGCCTATGCACTTGATAGGGAGAAAAGAAGAGTTAAGTCAATTAATTTACCAGATGATGATATTTAAAGACTTGTAGGGAATTTCAAGAATTG
>NW_011488089.1:9214-9524 GCF_000754665.1 Bison bison bison
CCTGCCCCTGCCTAACTATGAATGATTGTGACATCCATGAGTTCCTTGCACTTGTCAGCATGGCTCAGAAATTCATATTTGGAGGGTCAGAGTCACAGATATCTGTGACATCTTTGTTACTGATAAGGCAGGAGATATTCCATTTCACACCACCTGTGAAATGGCTGTAAGGAAGTGAAACTAAGACATCTCCCTACCATTCTAGGAGATATTTGCAAGAATTAAATGATCTTTTGACTTTGTTCCCTAACCTCCCCCCACCTCTGATCCATAAACGAACCTGGCATCCAGGCCCTGACAAGATAGTTAT
>NW_011488089.1:9624-10622 GCF_000754665.1 Bison bison bison
TTACATGTGTTCCCCATCCTGACCCCCCCTCCCACCTCCCTCCCCATCCCATCCCTCTGGGTCATCACAATGCACCAGCCCTGAGCACCCTGTCTCATGCATTGAACCTGGACTGGTGATCTGTTTCACATATACATGTTTCAGTGCTATTCTCTCAGATCATCCCATCCTCACCTTCTCCCACACAGTCCAAAAGACTCTTCTATACATTTGTATATCTTAGGCTGTCTCACATATAGAGTTATCATATCTTAATTTTTTTTTCACATGGTGTCAAATACCATTTAACTGAGAATTTTGTTGCAATTGTTAATTTGCTTGATATCATGGTTTCCTATTATTTTTTAACACAATCTATTTACATCTATCTACAAATGTAGGTTCCATCCAACATTTGTCATTTGACTTACCTTTATGCTGAGCCTAGTGATAGAGAAAGACTTAGAGGATACAGTAGGTGGTGGTGGTGGATAAGAGTTGAAGCCTTCAAGGAATACAGACAATTTCTCAGTAGGGATTCCAGTTAAAACCTAGCTTAAATCAGATGAATGTACCAGATTATATATAAAATAGTGTTAGTTTTCTTCTAGAATAGTCCTTGCTATGATGCACCAGGAAAATACTTATATCTATGGACTTTCGTAAGACAACAATATTTATAATGCTATATAGATAAATGAGAACACAAATTGCTTTATTTTCATAAGATTTTGAGTTTTAGTCCAAAAGATTATAGGCAACTTTACAGCATCTTATTATAATACCAAATATCAACTCTATAATTTTCCATCAAATAACTTTCTTTAATACTAACTTAATATAAAATTGTTAATTACTATTTTTGTTTTCATTTATTTTGAAATTATGAATTAATTTTTAATTAACTAAAATATTAATTTAAGTCAGATCATTTCAATCACTCAGTCATGTCTATGCTTTTTAACCCCATGGACCACAGCACGCCAGGCCTCCCTGTCCATCACCAACTCACAGAGTTT
>NW_011488089.1:14183-14623 GCF_000754665.1 Bison bison bison
GTGTCCCACATCCCAAACCCCCATCCCACCTCCCCCCCATCCCATCCCTCAGGGTTGTCCCAGTGCACCAGCTTTGAGTGCCTTCTTACATGCATAAAACTTGGATTGGTGATCTATCTCACATATAGTAATATACATATTTCAATGCTATTCTCTCAAATCATCCCACCCTTGACTTCTCCCATAGAGTCCAAAAGTGTGTTCTTTATATCTGTGTCTCTTTTGCTATCTCATATATAGGGTCATGATTATCATCTTTCTAAATTCCATATGCATGTGTTAATATACTGTATTGGTCTTTTTCTTTCTGTCTTGCTTAACTCTGTATGATGGGCTCCAGTTTCATCCACCACATTAGAACTGATTCAAATGTGTTCTTTTTAATAACTGAGTAACATTCCATTATGTATATGTTCCACAGCTTTCTTATCCATTCATCT
>NW_011488089.1:14723-15418 GCF_000754665.1 Bison bison bison
TATAGTTAATTATTATAGCCCACTGCTTTCACTGAAGCTCATGTTAGCAGAATATATTCATCAAAAATAATAGACTTGAAAAGATAGATGTAGATTTTTACAGGGAATAATTTATCATGGCCCACCAACTGGACTCTTTGAGTTGGAGAATGAAAATGTAATGTTGGAGTACTCTGTGTTAGGAATGATTAGAAAATGGAGAAAAATAAAGTTAAAATACACAGATTTCCCAAAATTGACTTTGATTACGTTTTAAGTCTCCCCTCCTGGCTACTATGAGGCAACAATGATCAATAAGGTCATTTAATTACTTTTGCATACAGTGAAGAATCACAGGTTTTTTGTTTTTGTTTTGTTTTGTTTTGTTTTTTTAATGGCACATCTAAGGAGGACCTTGATTTACAGGGAGCAATATAGCTTTTCAGAAATACCATTGATTCACAGGCAATTACAAGTTATTAATAAATAGACTGACAAAGACATATGTTTTGCATTAGACAATACACATTTTTCTCTCTTGGTATGCTTTTTACAATTGTATTTCATAAAATATAAATTAATATATTTCTAAGATATGACAATGATAACTTTTTTCTAGTAAGCTATGTACATATGAATGTACATATGTCAATGATGAAATATTTTCATTGCTTAAGGTAAAATCTAAACTGCATAAATTAAAAACAACAGAGTGT
>NW_011488089.1:19431-20222 GCF_000754665.1 Bison bison bison
GGGCTGGGGTCCTCCTGGCTTCTGCCCTTGACCTAGGACGTGGGATACCTCCTATTGGCCTCGCTTGTGCACCGTTGCAGCCACCTGTGCTTGTGCACCATTGCAGATCAACTACATGCCAATGCATTGTCTGGTATGTTTTATTTAATTATTATTGTAACCTTATAGAGTAGGTAATGTTTTTATTGTAACAGATGAGGAAACTGAAAATGAGAATGTTAAATACATGTATAAGGCCAGACAACTAATTAAGTGACTGAAGTAGAATTTAAAATACATTGCTTAAGACTCATAATCCTGTACTTTTTCCATTTTAGCACAATGCCTCCCCAATGATTACTGAGTAAATGTGTTGGGACTATGTAACATTTCATCACTTATTTTCTTTTAAACTGTGGATCAATAATGAACAGAAGTGATTTTTATTAGTACAATGATTCTTTCAGCATGAGGGGAAGGTTAAAATATTCCATTTTCATTATTTTCTAAACATGAGAGGAAGAATAAACAAATCACCAAAAAATAAATGCAATTCTAAGAGTTATTCAATGATCTTATTATATTGTCATATAAAATGATCAATATGTTATAAATTTTGCTTTATTTCACATCAAGAATTTAGATACTGATGACGTATCACTCATGGAACAAGCCAGCTATTTAAAATCCTAAAAGTTGATGTTGTTAAAATGCTACACTAAATATGTCAGCAAATTTGGAAAACTCAGCAGTGGTCACAGCACTGGAAAAGATCAGTTTTCATTCTAATCCCAAAGAAGAGCAATTTCAAA
>NW_011488089.1:23588-26354 GCF_000754665.1 Bison bison bison
TGTTAGCCATCTGTATGCCTTCTTTGGAGAAATGTCTGTTTAGATCTTTTCCCCACTTTCTGATTGGTTGTTTGTTTTTCTGGTATTGAGTTGTATGAGCTGCTTATATATTTTGGAAATTAATACTTTGTCAGTTGTTTCATTTGCTATTATACAGAAATTCCTTTCTTTTTTAAGGAATATATTCTATTATCTTAGCAAATATATATAGGCAATTAATATTTATTTGTTACTAATTTTTTTTGCCATTGATGGAGGCTAGACAGTATAGAAAAAAACCTGGTAAACCTGTTGTTTTTCATTTTCTGGTGCAACAAAGTACATTCAGTTGTTCTGGTCATCTAATATTAACTAATAAATTAGTATTAATTTATGAGTCTTCAGCAGTGCTTGAACTGAGAACTTCCAGATGTACAAGCTGGATTTAGAAAGACAGAGTAAACAGAGAGCAAATGACCAACATTCATTGGATCATAGAGATAGCAAGAGAATTCCAGAAAAACATCTCTTTCTGCTTCATTGACTATGCATTTTTGACTGTGTGGATCACAACAAACTGTGGAAAACTGTTAGAGAGATGGAAATATCAGACTATCTTACCTGTCTCCTGAGAAACCTGTATGCAGGTAAAGAAGCAACAGTTGAAGCAGACATGGAACAATGGACTGGTTCAAAATTGGGAAAGGAGTATAGGAAGGCTGTATACCTCCACCCTGTTTATTAATTGTGTTCAGACTACCTCATGTGAAATAACAGACTGGATGAATTGCAAGATGAAATAAAGATTACCAGGAGGAATATCAACAACCTCAGATATGCTGATGATATACTTCAATGCAGAAGTAATAGTAGTATTAGTTGCTCAGTCATGTCCAACTCTTTGCAAACCCATAGACTCTAGTGCACCAGGCTCTTCTGTCCATGGGATTCTCCAGGCAAGAATACTGGAGTAGGTTGCTACGCACTTATCCAAGGTAGCTTCCCAACTCAGGGAGTGAACCCGAGTCTCCTGCACTGAAGGCAGATTCTTTACCCTTTGAGCAAGCAAGAAAGACCTTAATGGCAGAAGGTGAAGAAGAACTAAAAAGCCTGTTGATGAAGATGAAAGTGAAGAGTGAAAAATTTGGCTTAAAACTCAACATTCCAAAAACTAGGATCATGGTATCTGATCCCATCACTTCATAGAAAATAGAAGGGGAAAAAGTGGAAGCAGTGATAGATTTTATTTTCTTGGGCTCCAAAGTTACTGTGGACAGTGACTGCAGCCTTGAAATTAAAAGACTCTTGCTCCTTGGAAGAAAAGCTATGACAAACCTAGGTATCATATTAAAACGCAGAGAAATCAGTTTGTGAACAAAGTTCTGTGTAGCCAAAGCTACGATTTTTCCAGTGGTCATGTATGGATGTGAGATTTGTACTCTAAAGACGGCTGTAAAAGTGAAAAGTGAGAGTGAAGTCGCTCAGTCGTGTCTGAGTCTCTGAGACCCCATGGACTGTAGCCTGCCAGGCTCCTCCATTAATGGGGTTTTCCAGGCAAGGATACTGGAGTGGGTTGCCATTTCCTTCTCCAGGGGATCTTCCTGACTCAGGGATTTAACCCTGGTCTCCTGCACTGCATGCAGACTCTCTACCATCTGAGTCAATGGCTGAGCACCAAAGAATAGATGCTTTCAAACTGTGGTGCTGTAGAACACTCTTGAAAATTCCCTGGACTGCAAGGAGATCAAACCTGTTCATCCTAAAGGAAATAAACCCTCATTAGAGAACTGATTAATAAACCTTCATTAGAAGAACTGATGCTGAATCTGAAGCTACAATACTTTGGTCACCTGATGCAAAGAGCATTGGAAATGACCTTGATACTGGGAAAGATTCAGAGCAGGAAGAGACGAGGGCTACAGAGGATGAAATAGTCTCCAGGAGATAGTGAAGGGCGGGGAAGCCTGGAATACTGCAGTCCATGGGTTTGCAAAGAGTTGGACAGGACATAGTGACTAAACAACAACAACAAATGAGTATTACTGTACTAAATCAAAGTTAGCAGGGGAGAAGACTTGAGAGTCTTGCTGAAGACAATCATGGATTTATACTGAGATAGCCACACTTACTTGCTTGGCCTTGCTGATGACCAAAGATCCATATTTGTAAGAAAGACAAACCACATGTTAAATTTTTATCATATGAAGTGCAGGAAGATTTTTGATGTACTGTGCCATGTGTTTAAACACAAGTTTAAATATAGGATATACCTATATCTATTTTTATCAAAACTATTTAAAGTACATTTGCATCTAAACAAGTCAGTAAGTATGAACTATGTTGATATTTTGTATTTTTCCTGAAGTGCTGCAATTTCAGCTCAAAAATATATTTTCCCAAAGCTTTAATCATCTGTTGATTTCACAAAGCAATCATTATATAATTGAAATATTGAGATTTTTAAATTAGACATTTCATGATATTGTGTGACTTCATAAGTTGTAAAATGAAACAGTATGAAAACTAGAATGTTTTATCATATCAATTTGACATAGTCAATATAATACTGTAGTACTCTTTTTTGAAAATACGCCTTTTACCTTAATGATTACATATTATAAACTTTATTATAGCTCTGTGGTGATTGTTATTTGCTTAGGCAAAAAATATATATATTTTCAAAATCTAAATTGCTCTGACAATAATATTACACCTCTAGTAACAGTACAATGCATGCAGTTTTCATTACTCAACTACTGTGTTTATTTCCAGCAGTCTTGCCAACTA
>NW_011488089.1:27491-30164 GCF_000754665.1 Bison bison bison
AGGTACAAATGTTTTAAAATATATGGTAATAACATACAATAAAAAGGGTAAAAAGCAATGACATATTTTGATTATTAGATAGTTGTACCAGAAAGTATAAACATAAAATGAAACATTCTTTGAAGTAACAATTTAGTGTTTTAAACACAGGGAAGTGCCTAGTCAAACACGAATAGAAATAATATGAGCAGTACAATTTTCATGTCAATTTGAGGAAAAAGTGTTTTGAATTAATCATTTTAACCCTGTGTGATAAAGATAATTCTTTCAAATGTAAAATAAATAGTATAATCCAGATTTCACTCTACCCCTATCAAATCTAATAGTGTAAGGGTGTGTTTCTGAGGGGTAGATATCATCTAGCATTTCTGAAAAATAGCTGAAATGCTTTGCATTAGAAAAGTAGATTGGAGGTATTTTTAGTTGGTTGCATCCTTATGTTCAGACTTTGAAGAATAAAAATAACTTTTCATAAGGTAGTCACCACATAACACTCAAATAATTTGCCAGTTATAAAGGGTATAAAAACTTCAGTTCTATGAGTATAAAATACTACATGCACTTGTGAATAATATACATTGAAATATAACAAAATATACAGTAATAATAAACTCATAAGATGAAAATGTTTTAGACATTCTGCAATACATAAAAAGAGATTTTACTTATATATGTAATGGCTGAAGTTGGCCAAAATTTACTGTATGACACCCCAGGCAGTCTACAAAATTTTTATCCAGGATAATTAGTTTATGTCATTGCATACATGCATGCTTAGCCACACAGTCATGTCTGACTCTACGTGACCCCATGGAATATAGTCTTCCAGGTTCCTCAGTCCATGGGATTCTTCCAGCAAGAATACTGGAGTATGTCAGTGCATGATACTTAATAGTCACAGAGATACAGTATGTTAAAATGATGAGTCAAGATTAAAAACTGGGGGCTATTTGATTCTTTATCAGAGATATATTAATCACCCAGAGGACGCTTATTTCTTAATCCTGTACTGAAAATATATTTATAGGAATTTGTTGAGGGGGTTGGGTTATTGAGTGAATATGGTAAAAATTTAAACTATATTTAAGCTGGAAGTACAATATTATTATTAATTTCATTCAACTCTACATAAACATAATAATAGACATCATTTTTGTGAATAGTAATACATCCTTTAGTAATGAACTTATGATAGTATACTCTTCTGTAGTCAATAGTAACCTAAAGTAAAAGAAGAAAATGAAGACTGCAAATGATGTCCACTATTGCACACCACCTTATTCTCAATAAATCATATTTCTTTTATTTTAAAAATAGTTATCAATAAAAAGAAAACCCTGAAGACTGTTACAATATTGTGGTGGTGGCAAGGGTGGAAGTATAAGTTTTGAAAGATAACAAATAGAAGTTCCAACTAGGTCAGAATTGGAATAATTACAGTCAAAATACTCCCAGATGCTCTTACACACCCAGGACCCATGGTTTTTCCAATGAATATTCAGGATTGATTTCCTTAGGATTGACTGTCTAGAAAAGTGATAAAGAGAAAACACAGCCATTTTAAATAATTGATCTAAAGTAAAATAGAATTAATATCTTTTAGAGTTTCCTTATCCGTTTTTACCAGAACAGTTTTATCAAATACTTTTCTTCTTCCCCAGTATTAACTTTAATTATTGTAATAAAGAAATAATATGCTTTAAGTGTCTTTAAGAAATCTGTAGAAGATTGACCAAGTGGGTAGGTGAAAAACACCGTTGTGTGAAAAAGTTCTTGCTTAATACTCTTTATCTTGGTATTTATTCTCCGAATAATATGTCATAGTAAACACAGTAAATTATTACATTTTATGTGCAGTAGTACAGACAAAGACTTTTTCCTTCACCAAATTTTAGATAGGCTTCTCTGAGCCCTCTTTTTGACTATATCTTATTCTTCAACACTGTCTCTGGCCTGTCAAATCCTACAAATTAGTTTAGAAAGAATCCCATATCTTCGATATTTGATTACTTTGGCCTGCCTTCAGCAAGAGTTCTGTTGAGTTCATTTATCAACAATCCCCTTACGCTTGATGTCTCCTTAGTAATTTTCCATCTGCCTAACCATCTTCCCTTCACTGTGCTCCTCAAGATCTCCTGGAGAAGAGAAAGGCCACCCACTCCAGTATTCCAGCCTGCAAAATTCCATGAAATATATAGTCCATAAGGTTGCAAAAAGTCAGACACAGCTGAGTGACTTTCATTTCATTTCACTTCTCTCCTCTATTGAAATCATCTTCACACCCGTCAGGAGTATTGAATAAAATCTTCCTTAGAGTTTTAACAAGTGTCAGAATATTTTTTTTAACAATACAACATTAATTTTAAGTAGATTATGAAAATTTAAGAAAATATATTCTAATTCCTAGAGAAATCACTAAAATGCAAAGAAATATAGCTAGAAATCCAATAAATAAATTAAAAGAGAAATCTAAAAAATTCAGATAATACAAAAAAGAGGCAGATAAAGAAGAACATGTTTAAAAAAGAAGTAGAGGACAAACAGAAAACTAACAATAAAATGGGAAACCAAATTAAACTAATCAATAGCTACATTCAATATTAACAATAAAACACTCTAAATAAAAGTAGAAAGAAAAATCAAACTTTATGCTGTCTAGAAGTGATGCATTTT
>NW_011488089.1:30458-30767 GCF_000754665.1 Bison bison bison
ATTTTAAATTAAAAAAATATAGATAGTTTGAGTATAAATGGATGGGGAAAGATATATCAATTGAACAGTAAACATAAGGAGCCCAAGTGACTATGTTAATGTCAGAAAAACAGATTTCAAGGCAAAAAGTGTTAGCAAAAATAAAGACTATTCCACAATTATAAATGTGCTCCTTCATTAAGAAGATATATTAATGTTAAGTGTCTATGCATTTAGTCTCTTCAAAATATGAGAAGCAAAAATGATGGCATTAAAATGACAAATAAGCAATCCCAAAATAGTAGGGTATTTTTTTTTTCTTTGTTTTTT
>NW_011488089.1:33332-33852 GCF_000754665.1 Bison bison bison
TATGAGGTACCATTTCACACCAGTCAGAATGGCTGCGATCCAAAAGTCTACAAGCAATAAATGCTGGAGAGGGTGTGGAGAAAAGGGAACTCTCTTACACTGTTGGTAGGAATGCAAACTAGTACAGCCACTATGGAGAACAGTGTGGAGATTCCTTAAAAAACTGGAAATAGAACTGCCTTATGATCCAGCAATCCCACTGCTGGGCATATACCCTGAGGAAAACAGAAGGGAAAGAGACACGTGTACCCCAATGTTCATCACAGCACTGTTTATAATAGCCAGGACATGGAAGCAACCTAGATGCCCATCAGCAGATGAATGGATAAGAAAGCTGTGGTACATATACACAATGGAGTATTACTCAGCCATTAAAAAGGATACATTTGAATCAGTTCTAATGAGATGGATGAAACTGGAACCTATTATACAGAGTGAAGTAAGCCAGAAAGAAGAACACCAATACAGTATACTAACGCATATATATGGAATTTAGAAAGATGGTAACAATAACCCTGTG
>NW_011488090.1:0-507 GCF_000754665.1 Bison bison bison
CTGAACAGGCTCCCAGAACCTACTCTGCATCTGAAATTCTACTTAGCTCTTTTTCCATTCTTCTCAAATCACATGGGCCCAGCTTCCATTTCCCTGGTAACAGATCTCTTCCCTCAGCTCCAACCTCTGGTCAGAGAAACCACTGGTCATAGCCTGGTGTGAGGCCCCCTGCCTGAGCTCAGCAACCCAGGAAGTATGCTCAGCAGAGCAGTAGCCAAAACAGTGGAACTCCATCCATCCTTCTGCCGCCAGGATTGAGGTGCATTCCATCCCCTCCATCTCCCTGAGTGTCCAGTAAGGAAGTGGACTTGGGGGCATAAGACACAACTGAGTCACTGAAATTGTTCTATATATGGCTGTGAATAAATACATCAAAAATACCTCTCAGAAGGGAAGACACATAATTAATTTTTTTTTAATTTCATTGGTAGCAAGCATGGCTCTTCAGTTCAGGATTCTACATAAAACCAGGATGGGTAAAGCACCACGCGATGTGCTTCTCAACCT
>NW_011488090.1:3559-4596 GCF_000754665.1 Bison bison bison
AAAATATTGGAGTGGGTTGACATTGCCTTCTCCAGTGGATCTTCCTGACCTAGGGATCGAATCCAGGTCTCCTCCATTGCAGGCTCACTCCTTACCATCTGAGCCACCTACAGTAATAACATGACAGGGACAATTGCCAAGCTAATATCCTGCTGAGTAATTTATGCTGGACACCAGCTGTGAAACAGATGCTATTACTGCCCTTATTTTGTGCTTTGGGGAACTGTGGCACACAGAGGAAGAGTCAGCTGTCCAGGTTCACAGGGTTCCTCTGAGAGTGTCCCTCCGTTCAGGTCTAAAGTCTGTCAGATTGTAGTTTGCACACTGTTTTTCAGTATAGGGGAATGAAATACTGGGGATAAGGGGAAAGTGAAAGTGTTAGTTGCTCAGTCCTGTCAGACTCTTTGTGAACCCCTGGACTGTAGCTCACCAGGCTCCCTGTCCATGGAGATTCTCCAGGAAAGAATATTGGAGTGGATATTGTAAAGTAATTAGCCTCCAATTAAATAAATTTAAATTTAAAAAAGAAGAAAAAAAAGAATATTGGAGTGGGTTGCCATTCCTTTCTCCAGGGTATATTCCAGACCCTGGGACTGACCCCGGATCTCACAGGGATTGCACCCAGGTGTCCTACAATACAGGCAGGTTCTTTACCATTTGAGCCACCAGGGAAGCCCAAATGAGGGTAAAATAGCCTGTGAAACTTTTTAAAATGTGTAATAGCATAATTATTACAATAAGATGCTAAATGAAAAGGGGTTTTCCACATAGAAAACGATTCATCCATTATACCAGTATAAAGTAAAGCACCTGGAACAAATTGGGTATTTTTTAATTTGGTCCACAGATATATATTGAGAACAGACTGCTGGTCATTTTTTGGTTGACACTACATTTCAGAGGCTAGCAAGGTCATTCTCAAAATCCATCAAGCTAGGATTCAACAGTACGTGGATGGAGAAGTACCAGATGTACACCATGGATTTGGAAAAGGCAGAGGATCCAGAGATCAAATTGCCAACATCTTTTGGATCATA
>NW_011488090.1:4696-5868 GCF_000754665.1 Bison bison bison
ACTGGGCGGGAGGAGAACGGACAGGGGACTTGTACTGGTCCCGCAAGTGAGGGGTTGGGGCAGTGGGCGACAGGACTCGGATTACGGGTCGGGTGCCTCAGTGGAGAGTTCGAAACAGTGTCCGGGGGGAAAAATCTCCCAGCCAACCGGGGCCAGGAGACCGGCACGAGCCTCTCTTGTTCTTGCGCGTAGGCCCAGAACCAGCCAATCGGAATGCAGCCCCGCCCACCAAGCGCTGACTCTTTCCAGACTCCCTGACTTCATGCCTGTGTTGCTTTGGTTCCGCGGACGGCTCGTGTGGAGCCCGCGGTCGGCTCGTGTGGAGCCCGCGGTCGAAGGGGGCTTGGCCGGCTTTTTCCGAGAGGTTCCATTCCTTCCGCTGGTCGTCAGGGGTATCCACCTTAACTTTCGCATTCACTCTGTACAGTCCCGAGCGCGAAAACCCAGCAGAAACGATGCATTTTCTTGCGGGATTGCGGCGTTTTGATTTCTGTGGCAAGCAGGTGGTAGTGTTGCACTACAGTTGCTCCGCCGGTTTCCGCCCCGCCCTTGACCCTTGAAAAAAAACGCCGCGAAGCCTTTTGAGGCAAAAAGCGGCGGATTTTTTTTCTGTGCTTCTGCCAGTTAGCTGATTCGAACTGCATCTGAGCCTCTCTGAGGGCCCTTTATGAACACTTTGACCAAGTACGTTGCCAGTTAAAATTACAATAAAATAATATAAGCTGATATATTGAATAATCGTGGAGGCAATGGCCACCCTTGCCTTGCCTAGAGGAAATGCTGTATGTTGAAGGAGAACTGTACTGTGACATTGAGTTTTGACTTGAAAATCTTTACCTTAAGTGGAAGTGAAAGTCGCTCAGTCATGTCCTATTCTTTAGGACCTCTTGCACTGTAGCCTGCCAGGATCTTCTGTCCATGGGATTATCCAGGCAAGAATATTGGAATGGGTTGCCATTTCCTTCTCCAGCGGATCTTCCTTAACCAGGGATGGAACCCCCGTCTCCTGCATTGCAGGCTGACTCCTTACCATCTGAGCCACTTACAATAACAACATGACAGGGACAGTTGCCAAGCTAAGATCCTATGGGTAATTGATGCTGGACACCACCCATGAAACAGATGCTATTACTGCCCTTATTTTATGCTTTTGGGAACTGTGTCACAGAGGA
>NW_011488090.1:7621-9393 GCF_000754665.1 Bison bison bison
GCATTTTTATTGTGGTAGCATTTATACCACGGTATACATTTGTAAAAATTCTACAAACTGTAATGCTTTAAAGTGTTGGCTTTTAATGTATATAACTTATACCTCAATACTTTTTCTTAAAGGAAAAGGAATTTTTAAGTATTTAAATATTGGTTATTGTATCCATTTAGGCCATGAACTCAAAAACATAAAAATCTTGTTTTGGAATTCTTCCCAGACCTGGCTAACTTCCAGGATTCCCCATGACACCTTTGTACTCTTATGACAGGACACAGAAACTTGGTCTTAACCATGTTTACAATTCCCTATCCTTCACCTCAAGTCCAAATTCTTTCTGAGTTCTGTCCATTTTACTTTGTAAACATCTAATGTGTCTACTTTTTCCCACGTCCACCACATCTGCTCTAGTCCAAAGCCCCCTTCCATTTAATTGTCAACCCCCTTCTAACAGGTCTCTCACATCCACTCAGGGTGTCTGTCTCCATCTTCCTGCCCTCTCCCTCTCTCTCTTACAGCTGCAGATCTGTCTATGACTTTCTAGATAAAGGTTACTCTCCTACGCAAGGACTTGAAGGCATGATCTAGCCTCTGTCCACCTTGCTAGCAATATTGAAAGTAGATCTTCCTTTTCTTGTCTCTCTTATCAGGCTTCCTTCACATCCTCCAATTTCCTAAGCTTCTCCACTTAGTTTGCCCCCAATTTCTGAAGCCTCTTGGTTAGTAAACTCCTTCAGGATAGGCTTCAACAGTATGCGAACCAAGAACTTCCAGATGTACAAATTAGGTTTTGAAGAGGCAGCGGAACCAAAGATCAAATTGCCAACCTCCGTTAGATCATGGGGAAAGCAAGGGAATTCCAGAAAAACATCTATTTCTGCTTCATTGACTAAGCTAAGACCTCTGACTGCATGGATCACAACAAACTGTAGAAAATTCTTAAACAGAGGGGAGTACCAGACTACCTGACCTGTCTCCTGAGAAACCTGTATTCAGGTCAAGAAGCAAGTTAGAACCAGAGATGGAAGAGGTGACTGCTTTAAAATTGGGAAAGGAGTACAAAAAGGCTGTATGTTATCGGGTAACAGTGGCCTCATAAAATGAGGCAAAGGAATTAACTTCCTTGGGACTTGTCTGGTGGCACAAGAGGTGAAGAACCTGCCTGCCAATGCATGAGAGAGGTGGGTTCAATCCTTGGGTCAGGAAGATCCCCTGGAGGAGGCCCTGGCAACTCACTCCAGGATTCTTACCTGGAGAATCCCATGGACGGAAGAGCCTGGCCAACTGTGCTCTATAGGATTGCAAAGAGTCAGACATGATGAAAGTGACTTAGCATGCACACACATTAACTTACTTAATAGATATATAAAGATATTCATCTTTATTACTTTTTGAGTGAAGTTTGCTCTCAGTATTTTTTCAAGAAATGTTCTCATTTTATGTAAGTATCAATTTTTGGATAACATTTTTCTGTTCCCCTTTTTTAAACTACATTTATTGAAGTACAATTGATATACAACAAATTGTATGTATTTAAAGTGTACAGTTTGATGAGTTTGGACATATGCAAGCAACGATAATATCATCACCACAAACTAATAGATATATCCAACACCTCCTAAAATTTCCCTGTGTCCCTTTTGTTTTATGTTAGACTGTGTGTGTGTGTGTGTGTGTAGTGAGAACACAGTATTAGATTAACTCTCAACAAATTTGGGGGCTATCCAGGTGGCTCAGTGGTAAGGAACTCACCTGCCAATGCAAGAGATGGTGGA
>NW_011488090.1:9493-10480 GCF_000754665.1 Bison bison bison
TCTTTGTGACCCCATGAATCGCAGCATGCCAGGCCTCCCTGTCCATCACCAACTCCCGGAGTTTACCCAAACTCATGTGCATTGAGTCGGTGATGCCATTCAGCCATCTCATCCTCTGTTGTCCCCTTCTCCTCCTGTCCCCAAACCCTCTCAGCATCAGAGTCTTTTCCAATGAGTCAACTCTTCGCATGAGGTGGCCAAAGTACTGGAGTTTCAGCTTTAGCATCATTCCTTCCAAAGAAATACCAGGGCTTATCTCCTTCAGGATGGACTGGTTGGATCTCCTTGCAGTCCAAGGGACCCTCAAGAGTCTTCTCCAACACCACAGTTCAAAAGCATCAATTCTTCAGCGCTCAGCTTTCTTCACAGTCCAACTCTCACATCCATACATGACCACTGGAAAAACCTTGACTAGACAGACCTTCGTTGGCAAAGTAATGGCTCTGCTTTTTAATAAACTGTCTAGTTTGGTCATAGCTTTGCTTCCAAGGTGCAAGTGTCTTTTAATTTCATGGCTGAAATCACCATCAGCAGTGATTTTGGAGCCCCCCAAAAATAAAGTTTATGACCCAGCAATTCTACTCCTAGACAGTTTTACCCAAGAGAAATGAAAACATGCTCACACAGTGACCTATACTCAGATATTCCACGCATGTTTTCCTAATAGGCAAACCTAGACACCACCCAACTATTCAACAACTGGTATACAGATGAAAGTAAAACAAAAGAGTATACCTGCATAAAGGAATACTACATGGTAATGAAAAAGGGGGACTACTAATGCATGTAACAGCAAGGATGTGTCTCAACTGTACAAAAGAGAGAAACCAGACACAGAAAGCTATATATTATATGATTTCATGTCAGTGGATTTCTGGAAAAGGCACAACTATTCTCAGAGATATATCTGTGGTTGCCAGGGTATAGGAGTGGAGGAAAGAGTCTGATGGCAAATACCCCAAGGGAGCATTTTCGAACAATGGGAAT
>NW_011488090.1:13144-14101 GCF_000754665.1 Bison bison bison
GACTGACTCACTGTCAGGATACATCTCTGTGTCTCCCCATCACACACCTAGTTTGTTACCTAATGTATGGAAAGTAATCTTCACATTCCCTGGGGAGGTGGTGGTGGAAGGTGCAGGGGTGAGCCTCCAAGCAGGTGTGTAGTTACCTCACATTCACCAATTTGCATGAGGCTCCACCACAAATGCAGAGATTCTTGCCTCTATTTCCCCCATTAAAGCACTCATTAGCACTGAGGTCAGCAAGAGAGCAGTCTGGGAAGGATATGTTTTGAGGGACTCTGTGTACAGCATGAGCCTCAACATGATTGGAACATATTCTTGTCTTGATGGGCAGAGGCCCCTGAAGTGTGTCATGGGAGTGTGATTAAGGCTCAGGCCATGGCAACTGAGTCATTCCCTAGACACAGTCCCTGGCAAGAGGCTTTATTTCTACTGTGGACAAAATATACTCTATATCATCCAGTAATAGGGCTGGGGGCCCGTAGGTGGGTGCTAACTAAGTGGGGACACTTTGCTGCCAGAAGTAGTCTCTCCGTCCTTGTCTAATGCTCTACCTTTGTCTTTCTCCCTGCCATCTCTGTGCCTGTTATATCGTTCCTCTTTGCATTTGCAAGACTGAATGTGACCTCACTCGCACTGAGAGGGTCCTTGCTTTGTCTCTCCTGAAGGGTATCATTGGTTGACATGGATGCATGGAAAGCAGTAGGGGGCATTCCCCCTTGAGTGTAGGGGTTCCCAGGAAAGGCATGCTCAGCTGCAGAAAGGTTGGGGAAGGATTTTTCTGGAGATAAACCAAGAGTTCCTCAACAATCATGTGTGATCTGGGCCTCTGAAAGAAGCCTGGGGACTTCTCTGACAAGAACCCTCCTGTGGTTCAAGTCAAAATCCTCCCAATGGCCGGAAGGCCCAAAGGACCTGGCCCTCATCACTTCTGTCACCCAATCTCCTCGCTCTCCC
>NW_011488091.1:0-335 GCF_000754665.1 Bison bison bison
CTACTCCATTTCTTCTGAGGGATTCCTGCCCACAATAGTAGATATAATGGTCATCTGAGTTAAATTCATTCATTCCAGTCCATTTTAGTTCGCTGATTCCTAGAATGTCGACATTCACTGTTGCCATCTCCTGGTTGACCACTTCCAATATGCCTTGATTCATGGACCTGACATTCCAGGTTCCTATGCAATATTATTCTTTACAGCATCAGACTTTGCTTCTATCACCAGTCACATCCACAGCTGGGTATTCTTTTTGCATTGGTTCCATCCCTTCATTCTTTCTGGAGTTATTTCTCCACTGATCTCCAGTCGCATATTGGGCACCTACTGAC
>NW_011488091.1:4270-5810 GCF_000754665.1 Bison bison bison
ATATTGCATTGTAAATCAATTAGGTTTCATAAACAAATATAAAAATGTGAAAGACGCAATTGAAAATTCCAAGGAACATAATGAATCAAGAAAAAAAGTCATCATTAACAGATGAAAATAAGTGTCAGAGCCAAGATGATTAGGAGAGAAGATGTGGAGTCCATGTCTCCCCACAATTAAGATACTCATCAGATGCTGGTGGGGGACCTTCAAAACTCAGACAGATAGGAGGAACTCCCAAATGACCATGTAGGATATAGCAGAGAACAGGGAAGGGAGGAGAAGTAGAGGCCAGACAGGACCTGTGTGACTGAGGGGTGGTTGGGAAATGAGAGGGGAGCAATTTAGTCACCTGGAGAGACACACTTGCCTATAGGAGATTGGTAGGGAGGAAGAGGGGCTCTCAGGGATCGGAGGAGCTGGGAACCTCCAGGTGTTCCCCCACCCACTTGGCCTCAAAGAGCCTTCTTAGACCCCAGGTTGGACTCTCTGTCTTTGGTAGCCCTCTTCACCCTCTGGAACACTCTCTGACCTCCAGCACCCCCCCCAACAATACAGGATCCCCTTTCCCTAGAAGACCCTCTTCATCTTCAAGGGCCCTCTCTGCTTGCATAGGTCCTGTTGGAGTAAGAGAATGTGAGAGGAGAAAGAGTCAGAGCAGCCAGGGGAAGATTTCTTGGGGTTTCAAAAGCAGGGAACCCACCTGGTGGTCCTTTTCCCTCTTGGACTGAGAGAGACTGCTGGGATCCTGGGTCTGATTCTCCATACCTTGATGTTAGAGGAACTCCAAAGGTCCCTTTGGCTGAGCTGAGCCTGGTCTCCACCCCCCACCCCCAATTAGAGTTTTTTTTTTTCTGGCAAAGTGGATCCTGAACCAGGACTCACTCCAACCTAAACCTTTGCCTAAACCCCAGGGCCTCCTAAGCCCTTCTCCACCTAAGGCCCATCCCCCACAGCTGCTGTATTTTGTTGTTGTCGTTAATTTCCTCTTTGCTAGTGGAGTTTGGTTTTATCCACCATTGGTTGTTTCTTATATATTCTTATTTGTTTATATTATTTCTGTTAGTTTTCTAAGCATATTTTATATTTTATTCTTTGTTATTGTTCTGCTGTCTTTTAAGTATAATTTCTTTTTGCTAATGGAGTTCAGTTTTACCCTCTAGTGCTTGCTTCATGCAGTTTATTATGTTTTCCAAAGTTTTAGTTAGTTTTCTAAATTTACTTTATTTTTTTTTTATTCTTTGTTATTGATCTGTTCCTCTCTCTCTCTCTCTTTTTTTCCACACCCTACAGTTTGTGAGACCAGAGTTCACTGGCCAGAGATCTGGTTTCAGCGCCTGTGGTGGGAGTGCTGACTCCACACCATTGGAATAACAGAGACTATCAGGCCCCAGAGAATATTAATAGAGTGAGGTATCCCAGAGGTCCACATCTCAACACCAAGACCTGTTTCTACCCAACTGCCTGCAAACTCCATTTCTGGATACTTCAGGTCAAATAGCTAGTAAGACAAACTCATTCCTATCCAGAAAAAAAAAAA
>NW_011488091.1:5910-6581 GCF_000754665.1 Bison bison bison
TTGTATTCTCCTGATGGAAGATCATGCATTTTCTTTTGACTAATTTCAATGTTTTGAATTGAGTACTGCTTTCAGTCGATCTAACTGAGAGCAATATTTGCTGGAATTAATTTTTTGTTTTGTTTTGTTTTCCAGAAGGAGCTCAAAATAGAGGACTCCCTTTCAATCATACCATGTACACAACATTACCTCCTTTAGATGAGGACCGGCATTTGGTGTGATTTGTGGTTGTTCATTTCACTTGCCCCATAATCTCTTCCATTCCAAATAATTGTATAGTATCCACTTTACATTGTCAATTACAATTTGTTTTAAAAACAAACTTTTTCATTACATTTAAGTAGAGAATCGCATGTAGAAACATGGTCAAGAAGATTTATTTTTTGCTTAACTTATGTGGAATGCAAACGTCAAAGCGAATAACATAACCAAGCTGGTTAAAAAGATTTTCAGTGCTCGATTTGGATATCTTGAGTATGCCAACTATCTCCTGCATGGTATAACATTGACTGTTCTCAATTAAAGTCTCCATTGGATTGCTATCAACTTCAACTGCTTTACCCAACCTTGGAGAACTGTTCAGCAAGAAATCTTAAGTATAAAATCTCATAAACCACTTTCAACATGTTAAATCAGTCACAAGACATTTTACATACACTGCACAAATCTTT
>NW_011488091.1:9121-10372 GCF_000754665.1 Bison bison bison
ACAGGCAAATTTGGCCTTGGAATACAGAATGAAGCAGGGCAAAGGCTAATAGCGTTTTGCCAAGAGAACACACTGGTCATAGCAAACACCCTCTTCCAACAATTCAAGAGAAGACAAAGGACTAATGTTAAAAATATACAAATAGGTTATGGAGCTTAATATTAAAAAATAAATAATGCAGTAAAAAAATAAGTTTAAGACCTAAACAGATATTTCTCCAAAGAAGACATACTGATGGCCAAGAGACATTTGAAATGATGTTTAATAGCACTGATTATTAGATAATTGCAAATCAAAACAACAAAGTATCACCTCACACCGACAAGAATGGCCATCATCAAGAAATCTACAAATAATACATACTCGAGAAGATGTGGAGAAAAGGGATCCCTCTTATACTGTGGGAATGTAAATTGGTCCAGCCATTTTTGAGAACAGTATGGAAGTTCCTTTAAAAACTAAACATAGAGCTGCCATATGACCCAGCAATCCCACACTTAGGTATATACCCTTAGAAAACCATACCTTATAAAGACACATGGAAACCAATATTCATCGTAGCACTATTTATAATAGTCAGAACATGGAAACAGCCTAGAAATCCATGGACAGATGAATGGACAAAGAAGATATGGTACATGTATACAATGGTATATTGCCAAGCCATAATGAGAAATGAAATTGAGTCGATTAAAGTGATTGCAGAGCCTGTCATAGAGAATGAAGTAAATCAGAAAGAGAAAAACAAATATTGTGTATGAGTGCTTATAATATGGAATCTAGAAAAATGATACAGATGAATCTACTTGCAGAGCAGGAATAGAGGGACAGATGTAGAGAACAGACTTGTGGACATGGTGGGTGGGGGGAAGTAAGGGAGGCACAACTGAGAGATTAGCATTGGTATGTGTATACTACCATGTGTAAAATAGATAGCTAGTGGGAAGCTGTTGTACAGCACAGGGGGCTCAGCTTGGTGCTCTGTGCTGACCTAGATGAGTGGAATGCGGGTTGAGAAAGAGGCTCAAGAGGAGGGGATATACATATGCACATGGTTGATTCATTAATGATGTACAACAGAAACTAACTCAACACTGTAATTATATTCATATATATATATATATATATATATATATATCCCAAAGTGTACCCTCTTTCACTGTTGGTGGGAATGTAAACTGGTATAATCACTATGGAGAACAGTATGGATGTTCCTTAAAAAATTAAAAATAGAACTACTATATGATACAG
>NW_011488091.1:10472-11991 GCF_000754665.1 Bison bison bison
CACAAGAGACCTACTTCAGACCTAGAGGCACATACAGACTGAAAGTGAGGGAATGGAAAAAGATATTCCATGCAAATGAAAATTAAAACAAAACTAGAGTAACAAAACTCATATAAGATACAACAGATTTTAAAATAAAGACTGACATGAAAAATAAGGAAGAACACTACATAATAATCAAGAAATCAAAGCAAGAAGAAGATATAATAATTATAAATATGTATGCACCAAATTAAGGAGCAACTTAACACATAAGGCAAATGCTAACAATCATAAAATGAGTAACTGACAGTAATACAAAAATATTTGCGGACTTCATTACCCTACTTACACTAATGGACAGATCATCCAGACAGAAATTAAAAAAGAAAACACAAACTTGAAACAACACAGTAGATGAGATAAATATATTTGATATTTACAGGGCATTCCACCTGAATGCAGCAGAATACACTTTTTTCTCTAGTGCCCATAGAACATTCTTCTTGGGTTAGAAGAACCAATGTAGCAAAAATGAATATACTACCCAAAGCAATCTACACAATCTTCAGTGCAATGACTATTAAATGCCAATGGCATTCTTCACAAAATTAGAATAAAATTTTTACTAGTTGTATGGAAACAGAGAAGGCTCTAAATAGCCAAAGAAATCTTGACAAAGGAAGACAGAACAGGGGAAATCAGGCTCCCACACTTCAAACTATACTACAATGCTAAAGTAATCAAAACTGGATGGTTCTGGCACAAAAACAGAAATGTAAACCACTGGTAAATAATAGAAAGTCCAGCGATAAACCCATGCTCCTATGGTCAACTAATCTATGATAAAGGAGTCAAGAATATACAGTGAAGGAAAACCAGTCTCTATAATAAGTGGTACTGGGAAATCTGGACAGGTTCATGTACAAGAATGAAATTAGAACATTGCCTAACACCACGCACAAAAATGAACTAAAAATGGGTTAAAGACATTAATGTAAGACCAGACACTTTAAAATTCTTAGAGGAAATTTTAGGAAACAAAATTTTTACATAAATCATAGCAAGGTATTTCTGGACCCAATAAATATGAAACAAAAATAAACAATTGTGACCTAATTAAACTTAAAAATTGTGCACAGCAAAGTGAACTATAATGAGATGAAAATGCAACGCTCAGAATGGGAGAAACATTTCAGACAACGTCCTACTCTTTAGGACCCCATGGACTGCAGCATGCCAGGCTTCCCTGTCCATCACCAACTCCCAGAGTTTACTCAAACTCATGTCCATTGAGTCGGTGATGCCATCCAACCATCTCATCCTCTGTCATCCCCTTCTCCTCCTGCCTTCAATAATTCCCAGCATCAGGGTCATTTCAAATGAGTCAGTAATTCCCATCAGGTGGTCTAAGTATTGGAGTTTCAGCTTCAGCATCAGTCATTTCAAAGAATATTCAGCACTGTTTTCGTTTAGGCTGGACTGGTTGGATCGTCTTGGAGTCCAAGGGACTCTCAAGAGTCTTCTCCAACACTACAGT
>NW_011488091.1:14585-15825 GCF_000754665.1 Bison bison bison
TCTTGCCTGGAAAATTCCATGGAGAGGAGCCTGGTGGGATACAACCCATGAAGTTGCAAAGAGTTGGACATGACTGAGCAAGTTTTCACTTTCACTAACAGGTGTGAAGGTTAAGTATAGTAAGTTAGACAAAGATGAATACCATACGATATTGCTTATATGTGGTATCTTAAAAAAGGCTACAAATGAACTTATCTGCAATACCAAAATAGTTACATATGTAGAAAATAATCTTAAGGCTACTGAGGTGTAAGTGGGGAGGGATAAATTGAAAGACTGGGATTGACACATACATTTTTCTAGTTATTGCTCAGTTGCTCCTTGTGTGCAACTCTTTGTGACCCATGGACTGCAACACGCCAGATTCCCTGTCGTTCACCATCTCGAGGAGTTTGCTCAAATTCACATCCACTGAATAGGTGATGCCATCCAACCATCTCATCTCTGCCGTCCCCTTCTCCTACCTTCAATCTTTCCCAGCATCATGGTCTTTTCCAATGAGTCCGCTCTTTGCAACAAGTAGCCAAAGTATTGGAGCTTCAGCTTCAACATCAGCCCTTCCAATGGATATTCAAGGTTGGTTTTCTTTAGGATTGACTGATTTGATCTTATTGCAGTCCAAGGGACTCTCAAAGGTCTTATCCAACACCATAGCTCAAAAGCATCAATTCATCAGTGCCTTCTTTATGGTCAAACACTCACATCTGTCCATGACTAAGGGGAAAATCATAGCTTTCACTACACAGACCTTTATTGGAAAAGTAATGTCTCAGCTTTTTAATATCCTCTCTAGGGTGTCATAGCTTTTCTTCCAAGGAGCAAGGGTCTTTTAATTTCACGGCTGCAATCACAATGTGCAGTGATTTTGGAGCCTCCCGGAATAAAGCCTGTCACTGTTTCCATTGTTTCCCATCTATTTGCCATGAAGTGATGGGACTGGATGTACTGATCTTAGTGTTTTGAATATTGAGATTTAAGCCAAATGTTTCACTTTCCTCTTTCACTTTCATCAAGAGGCTCTTTGGTTCCTCTGCTTTCTGCCATAAGGGTGGTGACATCTCCATATTTGAGGTTATTGATATTTCTCCTGGCAATCTATTCCAGATTGTGCTTCATCCAGCCTGGCATTTCACATGATATACTCTGCATATAAGTTAAATTAACAGGGTGACAATATACAGCCTTGTTGTTCTCCTTTCCCAATTTGGAGTCAGTCCATTGTTTTATGTCCGGTTCTAAC
>NW_011488091.1:15925-16366 GCF_000754665.1 Bison bison bison
CGTGAAAACAAAATGGAGTTACAGAACAATAGTCTGGAGACAAGGACTGAGAATGCAAGAAATGATTAACAAGGACCTAGAAAAATTTTAAAAAGAGTCAATCAAAAATGAATAAGGGAATCAGTTCAGTTCAGTCCAGTTCAGTCGCTCAGTCATGTCCGACTCTTTGTGAACCCATGAATCGTAGCACGCCAGGCTGCCCTGTCCATCACCAACTGCCGGAGTTCACTCAGACTCATGTCCATCAGCTCAGTGATGCCTTCCAGCCATCTCATCCTCTGTCGTCCCCTTCTCCTCCTGCCCCCAATCCCTCCCAGCATCAGAGTCTTTTCCAATGACTTGACCCTTCGCATGAGGTGGCCAAAGTACTGGAGTTTCAGCTTCAGTATCATTCCCTCCAAAGAAATCCCAGGGCTCATCTCCTTCAGAATGGACTGGTTG
>NW_011488092.1:0-464 GCF_000754665.1 Bison bison bison
TCCATATCTTGATGAGTTTTTGATGTATTTAGGGGAGGCTGGCAATCTCCCTGTCTTACTCCTCTGCCATCTTCTCTGTGCTCCCAAACCAGATAGTTTTATAGAAGAGTTCTTCCAAATACTTAAGGAAAATATTCAAATTTTGTGCAAGATCTTCCAGTTTCTCATTTTATGAGACTAGAATAGTTTTGATATCACCACCACAAAGGAACAGTACAAGAAAGGAAAAGGAAAAGCCCATTTAGCTTATAGAAACATCAAGTCTAAACAAAATTTTGGAAAACTAAATCTTACAGTGTCCTAAAGTCCAATATGCCATTGTCAGGCAGGGTTTATTTCATCAAATGCAGGCAATTTTCATAGTAGGAAATCTCTCAAGTGACATTTACAACTTGTTAGAATAAATTGAAAAAAAGCCGTAAAGATTATCACTATAAATTACCAGAGTATTTGACAAAAAGTCC
>NW_011488092.1:3778-5860 GCF_000754665.1 Bison bison bison
ATAAAGAATCTTAATAGCAGCAAGAGAAAACAATTAGTTGTGTACAAGAGAACTCCCATAAGACTATCAGCTGACTTTTCAGCAGAAACTTTGTAGGTCAGAAGGGAGTGACACAATATATTCAAAGTGATGAAAGGAAAAAGCTTATAACCAAGACTATTCTAACCAACAAGGTTATAATTCAGAACTGAGGGAGAGAGAGAGTTTCTGAGACAAGCCAAAACTAAAGGCGTTAATCACAACTAAACTGACCATATAAGAAATGTTAAAGGAACTTCTTTAAGTGGAAAACAAGAGGCCATGACTAGAGGTAAGAAATTACATGAAAGGAAAAACCACACTGTTAAAAGTAACATATAGTAAAGGAAATAGATCAGCCTCTTACAAAGCTAGTGTGGAAGATCAAAGACAAAAGCAACAAAATCAACTTTAACTACAATAATTACTTAAGAAAGCTCCAATACTTTAGCCACTTGATTCAAAGAGCTGACTCATTGGAAAAGACCCCGATACTGGGAAAGATTGAAGGTGGGAAGAGAAGGGGACGACAGAGGATGAGATGGTTGGATGGCATCACTGACTCAATGGATATGAGTTTGAGCAGACTCCTGAAGATGGTGAAGGACAGGGAAACCTGGTATGCTGCAGTCCACAGAGTTGCAGAGTTGGACATGACTTAGCGACTGAATGACAAACAATAAGATGTAAAATATGGCAACAAAAATATAAAATATGAGGGTGTGGTTTAGTGTTTTAGTGTTTCAGAATGCATTCAATCTTGTGACCATCAATTTAAAATAGATGATTATATAGATAGGTATACTTAAACCTTATGATAACAATGAACCAAAAACCTGTAGTAGATACAAACAATAAAATAAAATGAAGAGAAAAGAATCTGACCATAACACAAAAGAAAATAACCAAATCACAAAGGAAGACAGTAAGAGAAGTGAGCCAAGAACTACAAAACAATCAGAGAACAAATGATAAAAGAGCAATAAATACCTTTCAGTGTGTGTGTGTGTGCTTAGTCACTCAGACGTGTCTGACTCTTTGCGACGCTATGGATTGTAGCCCACCAGGCTCCTCTGTCTGTGGGGATTCTCCAGGCAAGACTATCAGAGTAGGTGGCCATACTCTCCTCCAAGGGATCTTTCCGACCCAAGGATTGAAACCAGGTCTCCCAAATTGCAGGCAGATTCTTTACCAACTGAGCCACCAAAGAAGTTAAGAATACTGGAGTGGATAGCCTATCCCTTCTCCAGAGAATCTTCTTGACCCAGGAATTGAACTGGGGTTTCCTGCATTGCAGGCAGCTGAGCTACCAGGGAAGCCCCATCAGTGCAGTTCAGCTCAATCGTTCAGTGGTGTCCGACTCTTTGCAACCCCATGGACTGCAGCATGTCCTTGTCCATCACCAACTCCCGGAGTTCACTCAAACTCATGTCCCTTGAGTCGGTGATGCCATCCAGCCATCTCATCCTCTGTCATCCCCTTCTCCTCCCACCTTCAATCTTTCCCAGCATCAGGGTCTTTTCAAATGAGTCAGCTCTTCACATCAGGTGGCCAAAGTATTGGAGTTCTAGCTTCAACATCAGTCCTTCCAATGAACACCCAGGACTGATCTCCTTTAGGATGAACTGGTTGGACCTCCTTGCAATCCAAGGGGCTCTGAAGCCTTCTGTGTTTTGTATATATGAGCCCCTAGATAGTTAAGATGCAATGCATATCCAAGGAAGAATTTCACTGACTCCAGATTCTTGCATCTTCCCATACATAAAAAAGCACTAAAATAGTTGAGATACCTGAACCTCACGACTAGCAGTAACATTTTACTGATATGTATGCTTTGTAGTTCAGTCACTAAGTTATGGCCAACTCTTTGCAACCCCATGAACCGCAACATGCCAGGCTTTCCCGTCTTTCATTTTCCCCCAGAGCTTGCTCAAACTCATGTCCATTGAGTCAGTGATGCTATCTAACCATCTCATCCAATGCACCCCCTTCTCCTCTTGACCTCAAATTTCCCAGCATCAGGGACTTTTCCAGTGAGTCAGCCCTTCGCATCAGGTGCCTAAA
>NW_011488092.1:8553-12283 GCF_000754665.1 Bison bison bison
ACAATTATGGCTTTTTCCAAAATTGAGAAATTTATGGGAGTGGTGAAGGCAAGTCCTCATACCATGCAGTAGTCCAATGGGGAAAATCACTCATTAATTAAAAACTTGCTCACCCAGTGACACACAATGTAAAAGTTGACCAAGCAGTACCCTAAGCACCCATGATGGCTTTAGACTGAATGAGGGAGAAGCTGAGACACATAAAAGAGCTGAAATGACTCTAGGGTGACATCTAGAGGAGTTCAACTCACAAACAGCACACGGGTCCACCATATAATTTCATTAACAATTTCATTCCAACAAACCAACTTTAAAGTGGGTAAGAGTTTCCCAAAGAGTGAAATGAGGGGAGTCAGAAAACCTCTGACTTAATACCCCAAGCAGGTTTATGTATGTCCAGATGAAATTGAATAAGTGTCTCTTATTTCCAGATCTACCAAATATTGGTTGACAATCCTGAGTTTTATTTGGCTGTGAATAAAAAGGTACCTGATTCCTCAGTTAACAGATACTGAAGAGGATTTTCCCAGTTTAGAGAATTTATATTCACAAGTCCTTTTACACTGTGAATTAAAGGAACTTGCCCTGAAATGGCCAAGATGAGACTCATTTGACATTCCAAATTTAGTTTCTATGCATGCAGTTAGATAAAGCTGGCAGAAGGTAAGAATTCTTACCATATCTGTCAGTTTCTTTGACCTCTGCCTGCAGGGTTTGCTGGAAATTAGAGTGGTAAGAGTTCTTCTCTTTTCTAACATTAGGTTAGTGGGAATAAATTTTTGTAGACTTAACTCCTTAGACTCAGTGACTTTTGGTTTGAAATGTGGAAGAGTACTCTAGGTTTGTTAATCCTTTTCCTCCCAGACATGGTCAGGTTTTCTTGTTGTTATTTCTGTCTTCTGTGTCTTTGGTCATATGGAGGAAAATTATTGGTCTGATTAGGTTTTTCTTTAATCTTATTATATATCCTGAAAACTTGTCTCTAACATACAGAAGGTGCATGTACATTTGGCAGTCACTTAGTATACTGGAATTCCAAACTGAGAAATTCTTTGTCTGACAGAGTCAGTTCTCAGGGGAGTTTGTCATAACGGATCTCAGTCCGTAAGCAACCTTTGTCATCTCAAATTTTGTTGTTTCCATTTGTACAATGAAGGTCTTTACTTTCTTAGAACATCCATGAAAGTGAAATTTCTGCATCTTGTGAGGGCTGCATCCTTTGTGATCTCTTGCAGGAAGCCTCTTACATACTTGGTTTAGCCACAAAAAGGCTTATTGAGTTGAGTCACTATTAAGATTCTACTCATCAATAGACATCACTTTGCCAACAAAGGTCTGTACAGTCACAGCTAATGATTTTTCCACTAGTCAGGTATGGATGTGAAAGTTTGACCATAAAGAAGTCTGAGAGCTGAAGAATTGATGTTTTTGATTTGTGGTGCTGGAGAAGACTCTTGAGGGTCCCTTAGACTGCAAGGAGATCAAACCAGTCAATCCTGAAGGAAATCATTCCTGAGTATTCATTGGAAGGACTGATGCTGAAGCTGAAGCTCCAGTACTTTGGCCACCTGATGTGAGAGCCAACTCAATGGAAAACTCATTTCCCTGATGCTGGGAAAGATTGAAGGCAAAAGGACAAGAGGTTGGCAGAGGATTAGATGGTTAGATAGCGTCACCAACTCAGTGGACATGAAATTGAACAAATTCCACAAGACAGTGAAGGACAGAGAAGCCTGGTATGCATGACTTACTGACTGAACAACATCAATAGACAAATTATGGATCCTCAGAATTTGAAAGACTTTGAAATTGTTAAAAATTTAGAAAGTGCTCATCTTAAACACTTATACCTATTTTAATTGGTATGCAAAGTCCCCAAAGACTTCTAATTTCTAAAACAGCTTCTTTGAAGGATTTGTGGTATAAGTCTAATGAATGATTAAAGATATAAAAAGTATCTAAAACAAAAGACTGTAAGATTGACATAGCTCCCACTCCCCTCTATCCTCCTTTATTTGAGTACTCATTCTTATAATCCTCTGTATGAATTGCTTTTCCACTCTGAAGAGACTGTTAAGCAGTTACCTTTAGAAATGGGACTACTTGAGGTTGTAGGCAATCCTCTTTGGGTCAAGGGGTGAACTGGGGGCCATAGTTAAAGAATTTCTTAAATGCAGAGAGGATCCTCAAAAGTTTTTGTAAATGGATTACCTTGATGGGAGGCCATTGGTCTGACTAAACTAGTGAACACAGCTGATATTCACAGTGATAAGGAGCTTTTTGGCCTTCTCCCCAAAGCTAAATATACCCAGAGGGAAAGAAAAGCATCCCAACATAGGTGGATGGGTTTGTGCATCCTTTGATGTTTATGAAAGTGAGTGAAAATTGCTCAGATGTGTCTGACTCTTTGCAATCCCATGAATTATACGGTCCATGGGATTCTCCAAGCCAGAATACTGGAGTGGGTAGCCGTGCCCTTCTCCAGGGGATCTTCCCAACCATGAGATCAAATCCAATCTCCCTCATTTGCAGGCAGATTCTTTACCAGCTGAGCCACCAAGGATGTGGTTACTCAATTCCTTGATGGGCTTTCCAGGTGGCTCAGTGGGTAAAGAATTTGCCTGCAATGCAGGAGATGCAGGCAGATTCGGGTTGGGAAGTTCCGCTGCCAGAGGGCATGGCATCCCACTCCAGTATTCTTGCCTAGAGAATCCCATGGACAGAGGAGCCTGGTGGGCTATACAGTTCATAGGGTTGCAAAGAGTCAGACACAACTGAAGTGGCTGGGCAAAGGACGCGTGCACTTAATTCCTTGAGGAAATAAAAAACAGCAGTACTCAGTTTTACAAATCTACTCTTTCCAGGACCAGAGGTATGGCTTGAGAAACAATTCAAAGCCCATCAATCCTTTTTTTCTTTTCTCTCCCTCAAATATCCCCTAGTCTTCCCCAGTGGCTCAGATGGTTAAGAAATTGTCTGCAATACAGAAGATCCCTGGGTCAGTAAGATCCCCTGGAGAAGGAAATGGCAACCCACTCCAGTATTCTTGCCAGGAGAATTTCACGGACAGAGGAGCCTGGTGGTCTATAGTCCATGGGATCACAAAGGGTTGGACATGACTGTGCAACAAACTACACTAATTAACCCAAATTTCCCCTATCTATCTTAAGAGATTTGTAAGTATTAAAAGAAAAAAAATTCTGGCCTTACGGGAACAAAGCCCTCCTAGAAGGATCTTGCATTTCTCTCCCTGAGCCTGGTCTTCTCCAGAAAGTTTTATCTAGGCCATCTTTTAAGTGCAAATTTCAGAAATGTAATCTTTATGGAAAGCAAATGAATAGGGAGATAGGTCATTTGGAACTTGACTTGTCAAGGACAAATATAAGTCTTCAGTGTCTTCTCAATAAATATTAGTAAAAAAAAAAGGGGGGGGTTTAGCCACCTAAATAAGTGACCATCTGCCAGAAACCCAATTCAAATCCGACCTTTTCTATAACGAATGGGTATTGTTTTATTGTACCCGACAAGGCCGAAAATTTCGAATGGGAACTAAGGGATCTCTATTTGTGTGTGTCTACATATATGTGTGAAAGTTACACAGTTCATCCATAATGGAACACCAATTTATACCTTGTTCACAAGGCACTAAAACCTCACTCCCACACTACAGCGGGAGGGGACAGGACGACGAGGATGGGATACAAACCCACGCATGCATAGCACAATGGAT
>NW_011488092.1:13210-13677 GCF_000754665.1 Bison bison bison
GTCAGGAAGCAACAGTTAGAACTGGATATGGAACAACAGATTGGTTCCAAAGAGGAAAAGGAGTATGTCAAGGCTGTATACTGTCACCCTGCTCATTTAACTTATATACAGAGTACATCATGAGAAACGCTGGACTGGAAGAAACACAAGCTGGAATCAAGATTGCCGGGAGAAATATCAGTAACCTCAGATATGCAGATGATACCACCCTCATGGAAGAAAGTGAAGAGGAACTCAAAAGCCTCTTGATGAAAGTGAAAGTGGAGAGTGAAAAAGTTGGCTTAAAACTCAACTCATCTTCAGAAAATGAAGATTATGGCATCCGGTCCCATCACTTCATGGGAAATAGATGAGGAAACAGTGTCAGATTTTACTTTTTGGGGCTCCAAAATCACTGCAGATGGTGACTGCAGCCATGAAATTAAAAGATGCTTACTCCTTGGAAGGAAAGTTATGACCAACCTAGA
>NW_011488092.1:14416-14790 GCF_000754665.1 Bison bison bison
GTAAAGAATTTTTTTTACTTTACATCTTTGCTTTCAAGAAAAAAGAAGATATGAGGAATGGAAACACATTTATTTCCAGGAAGATAAAGTAATTTGTCCTAAAGGTAGTTTTAGAGAAAGACAGAGTGCAGGCTTTGGCAGCACATATACTAAAATTGGAATCACACAGAGAAGATTAGCATGACCCCTGTGCAAGGATGGCACACACATTTCAGAAGCATTCTATATTTTTATTAACAGATGCAAACTATTATAGATAGAATGGTAAAGAACAGGGTTCTACTGTCTAGTATAGAAAACTATATTCAATATCCTGTGATAAACCATAATGAAAAAGAACATGTAAAGGAATGTGTGTGTATATATATATATAT
>NW_011488092.1:14890-16148 GCF_000754665.1 Bison bison bison
GACCTATGATCCTATTTGATTAAGTGTTTTAAAACCTTTTTAATATAGTTGACAAACTTCCCCTAAATCAAATTCTAAATGAAGTTCTTTTGACCTCTAGCTAACTTCGAGGTTTTCTAGAACACCCCTGGAGCACCTCAAGATGTTTTCTCTTATCAAAGAAAGACATTAAACTAATTAATACTTATTTGGTAAGTTAAATTACATGGGCTTTGTTAAATGAGTAGTGATAAACCTTCTTAGGTTGCATTGTATAGATAAATGTCATTAATATAAAAGATCTAAAAATCAAATGAAATTTCTAAAATTTAAATATGTCCTGGTGTGATGTCATCAATCATAATTCTAGCTAATATTTTAATATTATATTCCACTACAATAGCAAATTTCTTTGACAATTGCATTGTAAACAGGTTTTTAACCTTGCTTTTTAAGTCTTTTGTCTTCAATAGACAGTTATTTCTGTACTCTGATGCTTTTGCAAAAATGCTTCATCTTCAAAAATATTCATAGAAAGAACCTTTTGACACACCAGGTTTCTGATAACTTTCAGCTCATACCAGTGAACTAGTTAAGAAATTAAAGTGGAATTTGAAATTAAATTCTAGTGGAAACCCTGATGACTTCATAAAACTGTTAACAGAAGATCATGATCAACAAGAATTAATTACATAGGCTGAATGTTAGTTTGTACGACTTTTTGTCTGAAATATTACTAGCTTTTAATCTTTGTTGTCCAAATATAAGGAAACTGTTCCCCTTAAGTTAACTATGACTTACAGCAATTGGTACATTTTAACTTTGTAAGCAGAATTGTAACATTCATCTTTTCTCTCTAAATTCCTACAGAATTTAGAAACTCTTAGTGAGTATTCTTATTTTTATGGCAATATAATTATTTACATAAGTTTGATAAGAATCTGTTCTTAAAACAGGACACACTGGAAACATTGGGGTTATATTACCATGGTTTTGACTGGAATATCATATTTGAGAAAATCCATAGAATCAGATATGACCAGATTGCTTTAAAGAACTAAGGTGAACTTTATGGAGCGATAAAGCCCATTAGGATTGTAGTTCTTCTGTCTGTCCTCTGATGAAAGAAGGTAAGAGGATTGTGCAAGCTTGCTGATGGGAGGGACTGGCTGTGGGTAAGACTGGGTCTTGCTCTGGTGGGCAGGGCCATGCTCAGTAAATCTTTAATTCAGTTTTCTGCTAATGGGTGGGGCTGTGCTCCCTCCTAGTTAGTTGTTTG
>NW_011488092.1:16248-16800 GCF_000754665.1 Bison bison bison
CTGTAATCAAATCCCGCTATCCTTCAAAGTCAGATTCCCTGGGGATTCCCAGTCCCTTTGCCAAATCCCCAGGTTGGGAAGTCTCATATGTAGGGCTTAGAACCTTCCCAACAGTGCAAGAACTTCCTTGGTATTATTGTTCTCCAGTTTATGGGTTGACACCCAGTGGGTATGAGATTTGATTTTAACATGATTGCGCCCCTCCTATAATCTCATTGTGGCTTCTCCTTTGTCCTTGGACATGGGGTATCTTTCTTTCCTGGGTTCAAACATCCTCTTGTTGATGGTTGTTCAGCAGCTAGTTTCAATTTTGGTGTTCTCATAGAAGGTGAGTGCACATCCTTCTACTCTGCCATCTTGAGGATTATGAATCAGATAAATTGCTACACTGAGAGCAGAGGAAGTCCAGCACTGCTACACCTATGAATCTCCCTTAGCTGTTGTGAACACACAATGAACATGGGAGTACAGATATCTTTTTATATCTGTTTTCATCTTCTTTAGATATATATCCAGGAATGGCTTGCTGGATCTTAAGGTAGTTCTATTTTT
>NW_011488092.1:20632-21094 GCF_000754665.1 Bison bison bison
AAGACTCCCTTCATGGATGTCTTTGTTACTATCTTGCATTGTGACAAAATTTTAGTTCAATTATTAGAAGGATATGCTAAGATTGTTTCTGAAGCTTATCACATAGATCTATTTTTATATGAAGAGTGGGTGACCTATGGCCTACAACCAGGAGATGATGTATAATATAAAAGATATTATTGAAACGACTCTCTCTAACCTAAAGGACCATTGTTAGATTCTCTTAATTAACTCTTGCACAGAATTACTTACTTATTTACTTAAGTAGTGGCTCAGCCCTGTCTGACTCTATGTGACGCCATGGACTGTAGCCTACCAGGCTCCTCTGTTCATGGGATTTTCCAGGCAAGAGTACTGGAGTGGGTTGCCATTTCCTCTTCAGAGGATCTTCCTGACCCAGGGATCAAACCCGGGTTTCCCACATTGCAGGCAGATGCTTTATCATCTGAGCCACCAGCCAAG
>NW_011488093.1:0-343 GCF_000754665.1 Bison bison bison
TATTTGTTGGTTATTCAGCAGCATGTTGTTCAGAATTCATATGTTGGAATTTTTAATATTTTTTTTCATATAATTGATATATAATATTTCTGCATTGTTTTCAGAAAAGATGCTTGGAATGATTTCATTTTTTTTAAATTTACCAAAGCTAGATTTATAGCCCAGGATGTGATCTATCCTGGAGAATGTTCCATGTGCACTTAAGAAAAGGTGAAATTCTTGTTTTTGGGTGAAATTTCCTATAGATACCAATTAGGTCTAACTGGTCTATTGTATTATTTAAAGTTTGTGTTTCCTTGCTATTTTTCTGTTTAGTTGATCTATGCATAGGTGTGAGTGGGGT
>NW_011488093.1:443-748 GCF_000754665.1 Bison bison bison
GAGTTTGAGTAGGATAGGTGTTAGCTCTTCTCTCAATTTTTGGTAGAATTCAGCTGTGAAGCCATCTGGACCTGGGCTTTTGTTTGCTGGAAGATTTCTGATTACAATTTCAGTTTCTGTGCTTGAGATGGGTGTGTTAAGATTTTATATTTCTTTCTGGTTCAGTTTTGGAAAGTTGTCCTTTTCTAAGAGTTTTTCCATTTCTTCCAAGTTGTCCATTTTATTGGCATATAAGTGATGATAGTCACTTATGATCCTTTGTATTTTTGTATTGTCTGTTGTGATCTCTCCATTTTCATTTCTAT
>NW_011488093.1:4371-6370 GCF_000754665.1 Bison bison bison
CTTCATTCAAATGTATACCCAGGTCTAAGTTGCTCAGGTTCAGGTTCAGGTTCTCGGGTACTCCACAAAGGTGCAGACTTGCTTGGGCCTGCATTTTGTGCCCTTCCCAAGTCTGAACAGCTCAGGTGATCAGGTGTTTGGCAAGCACAGGCACCCCCAGTTGGGGGCTGTGGCTTATCGCCTCCTCCATCCCAGCCACTCGGTTTTCTGGGTATACAACCCGCATGTCTTCTCAGGTGTGCCGTGTGTCTCTTCTGGGGAGCTGATCTCTGGCTGCAACCCTCCTGGTAGATATTGACCATCCAGAATCCCAAGTCTTGGTTAGCAACGATGCCTGCTTGAAGTTTGGTAGATGATGCCTCTCTGGGGCTGCGATTGCCCCCTTCGGCCTCTGGCTGCCCTCACCTGCCTGTCTCCAGCAGGGGATGGGCCAGTCCACAGCCGGCTGGGTCTGCTCAGTCCTTTGTTCTGTGAGTGGGCCTAGGGGTGTCTTAGCTTAATGCTTCTCATGGGATAGCTATCCCACAGTCTGGATTGCTATTTCAAGTTAGTTGCCTCAGATTGCCCTTGGGACATTCAGGCCGGTTCCTTACCCTAAGCCATGCAGCCCGTTCCTCCCTGTCCAGTCCCCGCTTTCTAGTGGCGGATACAAGCATCTGCACTGCTTCTCCGATGGGAGTTGCCATTAGGCACATAATCTGTGAGTTTTAATTATTCATGTATTTTTCCTCCCAGTTATGTTGCCCTCTGAGATTTCATGGCTCACCACAGACCCGCCGGTGAGAGTGTTTCCTGGTGTTTGGAAACGTCTGTTTTAAGACTCCCTTCCTGGGACGGATCTCTATCCCTATCTCTTTTGTCACTCTTTTTATCTTTGATATTTTTTCCTACCTCCTTTCAAAGACAATGGGCTGCCTTTTTGGGCGCCTGATGTCTTCTGCCAGAATTCAGAAGTTGTTTTGTGGAATTTGCTCAGTGTTCAAATGCTCTTTCAATGAATTTGTGTGGGAGAAAGTGGTCTCCCCATCCTATTCCTCTGCCATCATAGCACCTCCCCCTATAGGTAAAATTTTAAGTAAAACAAAATTAGGGGCTTTAAAAAAAAAAAAACTTTCCAAACATTCACCCATGAAGTTGTTTGCCATCAATTTATCAAATTTTAATTTAAAAACAAAACAGTCTTAGAAAAGCTGAATATTTCCTCTTCAATGTTTTTGCTTGAGTTTTAAGCGGTTGTCACAAAGAGCTGGCTGAATTTAGTTTTCAGTACTTCTTATGGATTTTTCTAGATAACCTAAGACATTTCAAGAATATCTAAAATTAGCACAATAGGTAGTTCCATATAATTTTTTATTAAAATTAATATTTGCTAAAATATTATGTTTTAAATATGGATTCAAACACAGGGAGAAAGAAGGTGAAGGACATATGTACTTCTTGAATAAAAGTTAACTTTAAATACATTTTAAGTGTTAGTTGTCATAGTCTAATGATATCTGTCTTTCATTAGAGATTGACTCATTCCAGTTATAGGGGTAAAAGTTTTGCTATACCTATAAAAAATCTTAATTCAGAATACAAAATGATCTTTGTTTCTCTCGCTAACTGATCTCTAACTTTTTTCATCCATGAATATGATTCTTCAAAATTCACTGTGCTAAAAGTCACAGAATCTACATTGATTCCACACAAAAACACTTAATAAATTTAGTTTAGAAAGAAATTTTCTCATTCTATTTTAGAGGTGTAAATTTGTGTCTATCAGTCTTTGAAAATAGGTACAGCATCATAAAAATAGAACTTTATCTTAATACATATTTGATATTGTAAAGGACACTTGATATTAAGGACCCTTAAACAAAATTTTTTAAGTTGAAATTTTAAATAGAATAAAGCCAGAGAAAAACATAACATTTTTCTCCAAATTTCATTAAAAATCTTCCCAGAAAATCATAAGCATTTCTAAAATAAATTTAAATTTGAAATAATAGAAGGCTAG
>NW_011488093.1:8685-11014 GCF_000754665.1 Bison bison bison
GTAGAAATAGTATTGAATTTAGAGTCAAGAAGACCTAACTTTGAGACCCCATATAGCCATTACAGAACTTCCCCAGTGGCTCAGTGGTAAAAAATCCACCTGTCAATGCAGGATATGCAAGAGACTTAGGTTCTATCCTTGGGTTGGGAAGATCCCCTGGAGTAGGAAATGGCAACCCACTCCAGTATTCTTGCCTGGAGAATCCCATGGAAAGAAAAGCCTGGTGGACTATAGTCCATAGGGTCACAAAGAGTTGGACACGACTGAGGGGACTTAGCATGCATGCATTCACATAACCATTTATAAATAGTGGTTTAAAACTGTGCAAGTGAATTTATCTTTCTCTCATCTTCATTTAAATCATATATAAAATACTTTGCCTGAATTAGAAGACATCTGACAGTTTTAAAAGTGATAAAGTTGATGAAACTCCCTAGCACAGACTCTGTCACATAGAGCAACTCAGCCACTTAAAAGTCTGAATGCAAATAAGTCTTATAAAGAGTTCAATCTACGAAGTTTGGTCACATTGTAGGCCAGTTTCCAATATTATTTGATAATGTTGAACAAATGTTAGCTAATAGGTAATTTATTTTTATTAAAAACATATTAAAACATATGTTTGCTAGTGTAAATTGTATGATCTGTTATTTTCTAAATATTTACATTACCATTAAGTAGTTTAGATCTGTTAATTCAAGATGCTACAAAATCTTGAATCAAATACAAAGTACTCTTTAATTCTTTTTGATATACGAAGATATTTATTAGACATATAGTTAAGAATTGAATTGAGGTGTGTGTGTGTGTGTGTGTTTACAGATGCTCAAGGGATTATTTGAAGTTATACACTTGGATATGTGAGAATTCTTGGATGAGTCATTGATCCTTTGGGTATAATTAGTTGTAAATATTTAGTGTATATATTAAAATAAGTGATTTCACTGTCATGTTTCTGGAAAAACTTCTCCAGTCATAAGTCATCTGTAGGCAGAAATCATGTCTTATTTATGTATGTCTTGACCACATAGCACAGTTTCTGACACAAAGTCAGTATGTTTTTATTGATTGATTGAAATAATAGAACATATCATCATTAATTACTTAAGAATAAGTGATGCTAATTCCTGGATGTAGTTATCATAAACAACATCATAGTAATGTTGGGATGAATTTCCCAAAAGAATGACCATGGAGAAATAAGGAGGTTGGTAATGGGTATGTGTGACTGTGTGTGCGTGTGCGTGTTTATGTTGTACTCTTCTTGTGTAATAAGAAAATTGGAAAAGGAAAGGAAGGACACATAGAGTTGTGAATTAGAAGACAATGCAGAAGAGATTTTCAGAATGGAACTTTTTACTAGTTACAATCTGCTTTATAAAACAATGGGTGCATTAAACATCTGCATTGTTTTCATTTGGAGACTGCTTCTGAACTGATAAAATGTGTATATGTGATATGCCATTTAGTAGGAAAGAAATTTTCTTTTAGCTATTATGGAGTATCATCTGAATTGGGATACTGAAATAAATAAGCTTAATGAATTGATTTAAATAAAGAGGATAAAAGTTTATATTGAAGATGCATAAAGCTTTATTCACAGGATTTCTTTCATGTTACTTTTTTGATATGTTTCATTTTCTTTTTTTCAAAATACTGAGGTAGAGTTGATATACAATATTATAGTTTCAGGTATACAATATATTGAATGCCTGCATGCTAAGTTGCTTCAGTTATGTCTGACTCTTTGAGACCCTATGGACTGTAGCCTGACAGGCTCCTGTTCACAGGATTCTCCCCGCAAGAATACTGGAGTGGGTTTCCATGCCCTCCTGCAGGAGATCTTTCTGACCTAGGGATTGAACTTGAGTCTTTTACATCTCCTGCATTGGCAGGCAAGTTCTTTACCACTAGGGCCACCTGGGAAGCTCATTTGAACATTTATGTATCTTATGAATTAATCACCATGATAAATCTAGTGACCATTTTCAGCTACACAAAGTTATCATGCTGCCAGTGAGTATACTTTCTATGCTGTATATCATATCCCCATGACTTGTGGGTTTTATAAATGGAAGTGTGTATCTCTTAATTTGCTGTAACTATCACACCAAACACTCCCTCCCCTTTGCTCACCATCAGTTTGATTTTCCATATCTTTGAGTCTGTATAATCTGAAGTTAGGGAGCTTGCTATCTCCAGCTTTGTTCTTCTTTCTTAAGATTGCTTTCACTATTCAAGGTCATTTGGGATTCTACACAAATCTGGGTATTATTTATTCCAGTTCTGTGAAAAATGCCATTGGTATTTTGATAAGGATTGTATTGAA
>NW_011488093.1:11114-11996 GCF_000754665.1 Bison bison bison
GCAAAGAGTCGGACACGACTGAGCGACTGATCTGATATATATATATATATGGACTTTGAATGTATATTGTGCTAGTTCCTTCTGTCAAGTAAAGTTTCTGCTAAAAATCAGCTTATAGTCTTATGAATGTTTCCTTGTGCATAACTGTTAATAGTTGGTTGTCTCTTGCTGTTTTTTTGTGTCTTGGTGTGAGTTTTCTTTTCCAGGTTGGGGAATTGTTCAGATATTATTTCTTCAAACAAATTTTCTATTATTTTCTCTTCTTCTTCTTGGAGTCCAACAATGTGGATGTTAGTATGCTTTATTTTGTCCCAGAAATCCCTTAAACTGCCCTCATTAAAAAAAAATATTGTTAATTGGAGGATAATTGCTTTATAATATTGCGTTGCTCTCTACCATATATCATGGGCCCAGTGGGGCAATTCTCTTTGGCGATCACAGCCGGATATTCCAGTTTATTGTTGTTCAGTTGCTCAGTAGTGCCCAACTCTTTGGGATCCCATGGACTGCAGCACACCAGGCTTCCCTGTCCTTAACCATCTCCCAGAGCTTGTTCAAACTCAGGTCCATTGAGTCACTGATACCATCTAACCATCTTATCCTCTGTCATCCCCTTCTCCTCCTGCCTTTAATCTTTCCCAGCATCAGGGTCTTTTCAAATGAGTCAGTTCTTTGCATCAGGTGGCCAAAGTATTGGAGCTTCAGCTTCAGCATCAGTCCATCCAATGAATATTCAGGGTTGATTTCTTTTAGGATTGACTGGTTTGGTCTCCTTGTAGTCCAAAAGAAGGGGCTCTCAAGAGTCTTCTCCAGCACCACAGTTTAAAAGCATCAATCCTTCAGCCTCAGACTTCTTTATGGTCCATCTCTTACATCCATGTA
>NW_011488093.1:14317-16896 GCF_000754665.1 Bison bison bison
TTCTGTTTCTGTGATATCATATTTACCAAGAGAATAGTTTATAAAGTGCCCGAAAAATACTTTCCATGAATGTATCAAATTATCTTGAAAAATAATCAGCATATGAAACAAAGAAAGACAACCATGATAAAAGCTCCTTGAAACAGCTGACACAAATATAACATGAGGCTTATAAGAAGAAGTTTTGTAATCAGGCTCAGATTCCAGCTGTTACAAGTTAACTCTCTGATGTGAGTAAAATGTAAGTCTCTTTTCCTCATCTGCACATTCAGGTATAATAAGACTATCTCTTAAGGTTGCTATGGTAATTAAATGATTAAACTATCTTAAGTATATTAAGCACTTTGTGTTAGCTATTTTATTAGTACTAGTAGTATTAGTATTTCTTATAAGGTCCATACTAATGGCCTAACTTTCCATAAGATTGATTTTGTTAACTAATATAATACAAAACTCATAAATTAGCTACTAATATTTTAGTTACCTTTTTAAGGTAAAAGATAAATTATTATTTTAGATTATTTTGGTAAACTCACAGAAATCTGTTCTCTTTGAGTTCCTCTCCATTTTAAATAAATTCAGCTCTATTAATGTGATAGTTAAAATTTATCTTGGCAGTTTACACAGGGGTAACTCTACTATGCTCATTTGTCTGTCCCTGTAAACTGTGTCAGTCCTATTATTCAGGAGCTTTAATCAAACAAAAATTAGTTTTGAAGGTTTTCTTTCTAGCATTTGGAAAAGTTATTCCACAGTATTCTTCTCATATCCGTTCAAGATATATCGTACCCTCAGAAATTGTATTGGCAAAAATAGAGTCTTAGGAGAATCTGTCTAATTTAACAATACTTATCAGAAGGTAAAGTAGAATAACTGAGACCTTACCTCTTTATAGGTAATTAGGAAAATGTAGATCAGAACAAAATATTTGGTAATGATACCTGATGGCAAAAAAATAAGGGAAGCATGAAATTTGTACTCTTTCTATGGTGCTATAAATATGTCATAACCACCTTAGATTATAATTTGTCATAACACCTTTTTAGATTTGTCATAACTACTTTTTAGATTATAATTATTATGCCATTTCTAAATGTATATTAAAAAGCAGAGACATTACTTTGCCAACAAAGGTCCATCTAATCAAAGCTATTGTTTTTCCAGTAGTCATGTATGGATGTGAGAGTTGGACTATAAAGAAAGCTGAATGCAAAAGAATTGATACTTTTGAACTTTAGTGTTGGAGAAGACCCTTGAGAGTCCTTTGGACAGCAGGGATATCCAACCAGCCCATCCTAAAGGAAATCAGTCCTGAATATTCATTGGAAAGACTGATGCTGAAGCTGAAAGTCCAATACTTTGGTCACCTGATGTGAAGAACTGACTCATTTGAAAAGACCCTGATGTTGGGAAGTTTGAAGGCACGAGGACAAGGGGACAACAGAGGATGAGATGGTTAGATGGCATCACTGACTCAATGGACATGAGTTTGAGTAGGGGAGTTGGTGATGGATAGGGAAGCCTGGTATGCTGCAGTCCATGGGGTCGCAATGAGTCAGACACAACTGACCGACTGAATTGAACTGAACTGAAGTGTATATTGTAAAAACAATATTTCGTGTGCATAAGGAGAGATAAACAGGGATTGTCACTGTATCAGTGTTTACAATAGCAAAAACTGGGAAATAACCTAAATGAACAACAATATGAATTTTAAAATAAAAGTTTATTTATAAAATTTAATAAAATTAAGAAATAAAAGTGAAATCTATGTATCAGTGTAGATAGTCTAAAAAACATTAAGGAGAAAACGAAATGCTTAACAAATATGTAATATATACAATCCACAAACAAGTCTCCATATTAATTTCTAGTTCTAGTCACTTTGTGGGGTGGAGAAACAAAGTGCTACTTTGGATGTGGTCCTGTTCAATCTTACAGGAATGTATGTGAAACATAACGTATAAAAATAAGGATATAAAAAATTTATGTTAACTTCATGGTCATGATTTTTTTTGGTAGTAGAATAGGGATAGGAGTGCCTTGAAAAAGGACAATTAGGTAACTTCGACTGTATCCTTAGCTTTTTTTTTAATTTTCTTAAATTCATAATTGAAGTTATATTTTTAATTAATTAGTTGTGATTTTTGCTACCATTTTCTTTAATTGTATACAACTTTTCATTAGAAAATCAAGTAAAAATAGGGCAAATGAAGAAAGATAATGTAAAGCAGATAATGTATAGTTGATATATAAAACTTTAAAAATAGTCAAGATTCTTTGCCCTTTAAAAAAATCTCCAAAGTGATCACAATGTTTATTGACTTGCTAATACATTTGTGATTTCCTTTTTAAGTTGCTATAGTATGACCAGATAAATAGATTCAATTGACCTCAGGCATTTTCATTTAATTCTCTTCTATTGTGATTTGATTACTATCTTTATTGTTATCTTTGAATTCCTTTATTTTTCTTTCATTTGTATCTATTATAGATTTTAGGCTTGTGGTTACCATGAGATTTGTGTGTGTGTGTGTGTGTGTGTGTATATATATATATATGTATATATATATATATAT
>NW_011488093.1:19624-19812 GCF_000754665.1 Bison bison bison
GTTTTTTGACTGTTCAGTTTTAAGCCCGCTTTTTCACTCTCTTCTTTCACTCTCATCAAGAGGCAATTTAGTTCCTCTTCATTTTCTCCTTTTAGAGTGACATCATCTGCATATCTGAGGTTGCTGATATTTCTCCCAACAATCTTGATTCCATCCTGTGCTTCATCCAGCCTGGCATTTCACTTGAT
>NW_011488093.1:20292-21166 GCF_000754665.1 Bison bison bison
TTACACTTATTTTTTTGGGGGGTGATGCTTATTGTCATTGCTTTCTGTACAATTTTACAGACTTTTGTCCACAGTTCTTCTGGCACTCTGTCTACTAGATCTAATCCCTTGAATTTGTTACCTTCACTATAATCATAAGGGATTTGATTTAGGTCATATGAAGACCTAGTGTTTTCCCATGCTTTATGCAATTTAAGCCTGAATTTTGCAATAAGGACCTCATGATCTGAGCCACAGTCAGCTCCAGGTCTTGTTCCACTGAGTTTATACAGCTTCTCCATCTTTGGCTCCAAAGAACATCTGATTTTGGTATTGGCCATCTGGTGATATGCATTTGTAGAGTCATCTCTTGGGTTGTTGGTAAAGAGTGTTTGCTATGGCCAGTGTGTTATCTTTATAGAACTCTGTTAGTCTTTGCCCTGCTTCATTTTTTACTCTAAGGCCAAACTTGCCTGTTACTCCAGGTATCTGTTGACTTCCTACTTTTCCATTCCAGTCCCCTATTATGAAAATGACATATTTTTCTGGTGTTAGCTCTAGAAGGCTTTGAAGATTTCATAGAACCAGTCAACTTCAGGTTCTTCAGTATCCATGGTTGGGGCACTGACTTGAATCACTCTGGTTTTGGATGGTTTGCCTTAGAAATGAAACAAGATCATCTGTCATTTTTGAGATTGCACCCAAGTATTGCATTTCAGACTCTTTTGTAGACTATGAGGGATACTCTATTTCTTCTAAGGGATTCTTGCCCTCAGTAGTAGATATAATTGTCATCTGAATTAAATTTGCCTATTCCCATTCATTTTAGTTCACTCAGGTTTAATCTTGCCATCTCCTGCTTCACCATGTACAATTTACCTTGATTTATGGACCT
>NW_011488093.1:25180-25545 GCF_000754665.1 Bison bison bison
TACAGTTCATGGGGTCACAAAGAATTGGACATGACTGAGCAACTTCACTGCACAAGTATTACATGAAAAAGAGATGCACACTAGAAATGACCTGGCATACTCTTTGGTATAGATGTTTCTATGTATCTCAATCAACATCAATTGAGTATTATCACAGTGGCAGATGGATTTTTGGTGAAAAATAGTGAATAGTAGCATGTAATAGTGGTGTGATGAATGTTGGTTATGTTTTCTCCTTGGAAAAATTAAAGTTATTTATGATAAGAATACTGAGGGCTTCCCTGGTGGCTCACATGGTAAAGAATCTGCCTGCAATGCAGGAGACGCACCAGATGCAGGTTGGATCTTTGGAGTGGGAAGATCCT
>NW_011488094.1:0-324 GCF_000754665.1 Bison bison bison
GAGAAATGTCTGTTTAGTTCTAAAACCACAGATGGCAGTCCCATTAAATACTACCAAGAAATTATGTGCCTCTTAGATGCAATTAAACTACCCAAAGAAGTGGCTGTAATACACTGCCGGGGCCATCAAAAGGATGATCCTGACATAACAATGGGAAATAGGAGAGCTGACCAACAGGTAAAAGAAGGCAGCCATCCAAGTCTTTTAATACTCAGGCTCCCGTCCTCTGGAATAAGATCCCCAGTGACATAAAATCCCAGCATTCTCCCAGGAAATGTCAACACTCTCTTTATCATGGAGATACTCTACTCCCCTCTGGGTGGC
>NW_011488094.1:4510-4977 GCF_000754665.1 Bison bison bison
AGGCTCAGGTCGGTGCAGGGGACAGTGTGCGTAAAGGGGTGCAGAACCCCGTCATACCCCTCTCAACTTCCCCATGCCCCGACCTCCATTTTGATGTTTGAAATGGCCTAGGGGATGGATCTGTAGGGAAAATGGTGGGTTTGGGAGGAGGGAGGGGAAAGAACTGAGAAGGAACGGGGAGGGCTCGGACTGGGGGCCCCCTAGAGGATGCACGAAGCCTTTCAGGTGTGAAAATTAAAAGAAAGAAAACCATGATATCTAGACCTCTGAAAATTCCTAGTAAGGCCTCTGTCCTCGGTGCTGATCTACCCATCAAAAATGCAGTCGCTTTTCATGTCTTTTGTCTTCTAGGAGCAATGATGCCCAAAGAGGAACAAGTGCTGAAAAACCTCACCATGGAAAATGCCAACGAAGAAAATGAAAAAAAGGATGAAAAAGAGCAAGATGCTAATAAAGGAGAGCCTTTG
>NW_011488095.1:0-304 GCF_000754665.1 Bison bison bison
AAATTGAAGAAAGTAGGGAAAACCCCTAGACCATTCAGGTATGATCTAAATCAAATCCCTTATGATTATACAGTGGAAGTGAGAAATAGATTTAAGGGACCAGGTCTGATAGATAGAGTGCCTGATGAACTGAGGATGGAGGTTCATGACATTGTACAGGAGACAGGGATCAAGACCATGCCCATGGAAATGAAATGCAAAAAAGCAAAATTGCTGTCTGGGGAGGCCTTACAAATAGCTGTGAAAAGAAAAGAAACAAAAAGCAAAGGAGAAAAGGAAAGATATAAGCATCTGAATGCAGAGT
>NW_011488095.1:404-1393 GCF_000754665.1 Bison bison bison
GACCTAGAAAAGAACCCTTGCCAGAATCCAACCATACTGAGTTCCATGCTCAGTTCCTTGGACTTACAGCCAACAGAACTACAAGAAGTTTCTGTTGTTTATATGATGCACACTTTATTGTTATAGGAGCTTGAATTGACTAAGATGAATAATATATACTTATAATGAAATATTAATATTACTCAATAAGAAATGGGAATAAAGTTCTCATACACACTGTGATGATAATGAACCATAAAAAACTATGCTAAGTGAAAAAAGCCAGACAGAAAAGGATAAATACTATTAATTCCATTCATAAGGGATATCTAGATAGGGAAATTCATACAGTAAGTTAACAATGTTACTGTTGTTCAGTAACTCAGTTGTGTTCAACTCTTTGCAACCTCATGGACTGTAGCCCACCAGGCTCCTCTGTCTGAAGGATTTCCCAGGCTAGAATATTGGAGTGGGTTGCCATTTCCTTCTCCAGGGGATTTTCCCGAGCCAGGCATTGAACCTGTATCTCTTCCATCTTCTGCATTGGCAGGCAGGTTCTTTACCAGCTGAGCCACTAGAGAAGTCCTATTGGAGCTTCCCAAAAAAAAGACATAATTTGACTTGTTTGGTGGTACCATTGAAGATGTCAGTCAAAAGACTTGTTCTTATTCTACCTCACTCAAAATTATCCTATACTAATAGCTTTTAGTATTGGATACTAAATACTAAAAGCACGGGTGGCTGCAACGGCACACAAGTGCGGCCGAGAGGAGCTACCCCACATACGAGGTCACGGGCAGTGGCCGAGAGTGCCAGGCTGTGACACTGCAGGAGCAGCCACCCCACGTCCGAGGTCAGCGGCGGTGGCCGAGGGGAGCAACCCCACATTCAAGGAGAAGTGGCTGCGTGGGCGCAGGAGGGCCTAGAGGAGCTACTCCACATTCAAGGTCAGGAGGGGCGGTGGTGAGGAGATACCCCTCATCCAAGGTAAGGAGCAGCGGCTGCACTTT
>NW_011488095.1:4265-7152 GCF_000754665.1 Bison bison bison
TACTGACAGATTATCTGTTGACTGCAAAGCTCATTGAATTTGAGACTTCAGTAGACATACATGAAAAAGTAGAAATATTACAGAATTAGCTCAGAAAAGTCATGAAACAAACAACTATTAAACAGCAATAAAACAGACCTAGGATGGGGGAGAAAGAATTCTAACATTGTCATATTATGTTATATTAAATATCCAGTTCTCAAATGCATTCCTTTTTATGGCTGAGTAATGTTCCACTGTGTGTATGTACCACAACTTCTTTATCCATTCATCTGTCAGTGGACATCTAGGTTGTTTCCATGTTCTAGCTATTGTAAATAGTGCTGCAGTGAACATTGAGGTACATGTGTCATTTTCAATTTTGGTTTCCTTGCGGTATATGCCTAGAAGTGGGATTGTTGGTTTTATTGATAAAACCATATGGTGTTTTTATTCCTAGTTTTTAAGGAATTTCTATACCATCTTCCATAGTGGCTGTATCAATGTACATTCCCACCAACAGTGCAAAAGGGATCCCTTTCTCCACACCCTCTCCAGAATTTATTGTTTGTAGACTTTTTGATTATGGTCATTCTGACCAGTGTGAGGCGATATTTCACTGTAGTTTTGGTCTGCATTTCTCTAATAATGAGCATCTTTTCATGTGTTTGTTAGCCATCTGTATGTTTTCTTTGGAGAAATGCCTTTTCAAGTCTTTTTCCCACTTTTTGATTGGCTTGTTTTTCTGGTATTGAGATGTATGAGCTGCTTAAGTCAGTTCTAATGAGGTGGATAAACCTAGAGCCTATTATACAGAGTGAAGTAAGTGTTAGAGAGAAAGATAAATATAGTATACTAATGCATATATATGGCATCTAGAAAGATGGTACTGATGAATTTATTTGCAAGGCAGCAATAGAGAAACATAGAGAATAGACTTATGGACATGGGAAGTGGGGAGGAAAGGGTGAGATGTATGGAGAAAGTAACATGGAAACTTACATTACCATATGTAAAATAGATCAGTTCAGTTCAGTTACTCAGTCATGTCCAACTCTGTGACCCCACGGACTGCAGCACGTCACACTTCCCTGTCCATCACCAAGTCCCAGAGCTTATTCAAACTCATGTTCATCGAGTCAGTGATGCCATCCAACCATCTCACCCTCTGTTGTCCCCTTCTCCTCCTGCATTCAATCTGTCCCAGCATCAGGATCTTTTCAAATGAGTCGACTCTTCACATCCGGTGACCAAAATATTGGAGCTTCAGCTTCGGCATCAGTCCCTCCAGAGAATATTCAGGACTGATTTCCTTTGGGATTGACTGAATTGATCTCCTTACAGTCCAAGGAACTCGCAAGAATCTTCTCCAACACCACAGTTTGAAAGCATCAATTCTTCAGCACTCAGCTTTCTTTATGGTCCAAATCTCACATCCATACATGACTACTGGAGAAATCATAGTTTTAACTAGATGGACTTTTGTCAGCAAAGGAATGTCTCTATTTTTAATATGCTATCTAGTTTGGGCATAGCTTTTCTTCCGAGGAGCAAGTGTCTTTTAACTGCATGGCTGCAATCACCAACTTCAATGATTTTGGAGCCCAGGAAAATATAGTCTCTTACTGTTTCCATTGCTTCCCCATCTATTTGCCATGAAGTGATGGGACTGGATGTCATGATCTTTGTTTTTCGAATGCTGAGTTTTAAGCCAGCTTTTTCACTCTCCTCTTTCACTTTAATCAAGAGGCTCTTTATAGTTCCTCTTCACTTTCTGCCATAAGGATGGTGTCTTCTGCATATCTGAGGTTATTGATATTTCTCCTGGCAATCTTGATTTCAGCTTGTGCTTCATCCAGCCCAGTATTTCACATGATATACTTTGCATATAAGTTAAATTAGCAGGGTCACAGTATATTGCCTTAACATATTCCTGTCCCAATTTGGAACCAGTCCATTGTTCCATGTCCAGTTCTAACCATTGCTTCTTGACCTGCATACAGATTTCTCAGGAGGCAGGTAAGGTGGTCTAATATTCCTGTCTCTTGAAGAATTTTCCACAGTTTGTTGTGATCCACACAGTCAAAGGCTTTAGCATAGTCAATGAAGCAGAAGAAGGTGTTTTTTTCTGGAACTCTCTTGCTTTTTCTATGATCCAACTGATGTTGGCCATTTGATCTCTGGTTCCTCTGCCTTTTCCAAATCCAGCTTGACAATCTGGAATTCTTGGTTCGTGTACTGTTGAAGCTTGGCTTGAAGGATTTTGAGCATTACTTTGCTAGCATGTGAAAGTGAAAGTTGCTCAGTCGTGTTCGACTCTTTGCAACCCCGTGGACTATACAGTCCTTGGAATTCTCCCATCAGAATACTGGAGTGGGTAGCCTAACCCTTCTCCAGTGGATCTTTCTGACCCAGGAATCGAACCGGGGTCTCCTGCAATGCAGATTCTTTACCAACTGAGCTGTGAGATGAGCACAACTGTACAGTAGTTTGAACATTCATTGGCATTGCCTTTCTTTGAAAGTGGAATGAAAACTGAACTTTTTCAGTTCATAGCCAATGGGAAGTTGCTGTATGTCTCAGGGACTTAAACAGGGGCTCTATATCCACCTAGAGGAGTGGGATGGGGAGGGATATGGGAGGGAGACTCAAGAGGGAGGGGACATATGCACATCCATGGCTGATTCATGTTGGTGTTTGACAGAAAACAACAAATTCTGTAAAGCAATTATCCTTCAATTAACAAATAAATAATTTTTAAAAAGAAAAAAAGTCCAGTTCTCAAACAAAAATACAAAACATGTAAAAAAAAAAAAAAAAAAAAAAGAAATTATATACCACAATAAGTAAAAGAGTAATCAGTATACACTGTCTCTGAGGAAGGGCAGCGATTGGACTTAAAGACATA
>NW_011488095.1:7252-8205 GCF_000754665.1 Bison bison bison
ATTACTTTGTCAACAAAGGTCCATCTAGTCAAGGCTATGGTTTTTCCAGTAGTCATGTATGGATGTGACAGTTGGACTGTAAAGAAAGCTGAGTGCTAAAGAATTGATGCTTTTGAACTGTGGTGTTGGAGAAGAGTCTTGGGAGTCCCTTCGACTGTAAGGAGATCCAACCAGTCCATCCTAAAGGAGATTAGTCCTGGGTGTTCACGGGAAGGACGGATGTTGAAGCTGAAACTCCAAACTTTGGCCACCTGATGCAAAGAGCTGACTCATTTGAAAGACCCTGATGATGGGAAAGATTGAAGGCAGGAGGAGAAGGGGACGACAGAGGATGAGATGGTTGGATGGCATCATTGACTCAATGGACATGAGTTTGGGTCAACTCTGGGAGCTGGTGATGGACAGGGAGGCCTGGTGTGCTGTGATTCATGGGGTCACAAAGAGTCAGACACGACCGAGTAAGTGAACAGAACAGATCAGCCAAGATGGTGGAGTAGAAAGATCCTGAGCTCACCTCCTCTCATAAGCACACCAAAATCACAGATATTTTCATAACCATCAATGAAAAGAACTAGAACTTACCAGAAAAGATATACAAGTAAAAGCATAAAGATGAAACCAAAAGGAGACAGGTAGGAGTGGTGGACTCACACTATAATCAAGTTCCATACCCCCATGTGGGTGACCTACAAAGTGAAGAATAATTATATTTCAGAGGTATTCCAATAGGAGTGGGATTACTCAATCCTACATTAGTCTTCCCAGTCCGGGGGTCCTGCACTGGGAAGACAAGCCCACAGAGCATTTGGTTTTGAATTCCAGTGGGGCTTAATTTTCAAAGTCTCATAGGAATGAGGGAAATAGAGACTTCATTCTTAAAAGGTATATCAGATCAGATCAGATCAGTCGCTCAGTCGTGTCCGACTCTTTGTGACCCCATGAATCGTAGCATG
>NW_011488095.1:9596-10494 GCF_000754665.1 Bison bison bison
TTTACTAGTGTGTGAGATGAGTGCAATTGTGCAGTAGTTTGAGCATTCTTTGGCATTGCCTTTCTTTGGGATTGGAATGAAAACTGACCTTTTCCATTCCTGTGGCCACTGCTGAGTTTTCCAAATTTGCTGGCATATTGAGTGCAGCACTTTTGCAGCATCATCTTCCAGGATCTGAAGTAGCTCAACTGGAATTCCATCACCTCCACTAGCTTTGTTTGTAGTGATGGTTTCTAAGGCCCACTTGACTTCACATTCCAGGATGTCTGGCTCTAGGTCAGTGATCACACCATCGTGATTATCTGGGTCATGAAGATCTTTTTTGTACAGTTCTTCTGTGTATTCTTGCCACCTCTTCTTATATCTCTTGCTTCTGTTAGGTCCATACCATTTCTGTCTTTTATTGAGCCCATCTTTGCATGAAATGTTCCTTTGGTATCTCTGATTTTCTTGAAGAGATCCCTAATCTTTCGCATTCTGTTGTTTTCCTCTATTTATTTGCATTGATCACTGAAGAAGGCTTTCTTATCTCTTCTTGCTATTCCTTGGAACTCTGAATTCAGATGTTTGTATCTTTCCTTTTCTCCTTTGCTTTTCACTTCTTTTCTTTTCACAGCTAAAAGGTACATACAAAATCTCAAATGCACCAAGACTCATGGCAAAAGCAGTAATTTAATATGAGCCTGAGCCATATCTGCCTGTTGGGCTTAGGGAGTCTCCCAGAAAAGTGTTGGTATGGGGCTAGCTGCGGCATACCCTGGGGACGTAAACACTGGTGTCAGCCATATTTTGGAACATTCTACCATATAAACACTGGTGCTAGATGCTTCCATTTTGATATCATCCCTCCAGCTCATTAGCACCAAAACCTGGCCCCACCCTAGAGCCTATAAGTGCC
>NW_011488095.1:10594-11839 GCF_000754665.1 Bison bison bison
CATCTCAGGCCATTCAGCTAAAAAGGCAGGGATACTGTCTCAACCATTAGCAGACGCACTGGCTAAGGGATTTCTGAGCCCACAGCTGCCTCTAGACATGTCCATAGCCATAGCCATGGCCACCAGAGGGTTAATACCCAGCTCTACCCACCAGTGGGCAGACATGAGCCCTGCCCTCAGGAACTCTTCATGAGCCTCACCTGCCAGGGGGCAATACCAGATGCAAGAAAACCATCATATGGTAGGCTGCAAACCCAGGACTCCTATAGAGGTCAAACCTACTTTAGGACCAGAGGGACCCTGGCCAGCCCATTAGCAGACCAATGCAGGCTTTGGGACACACCAGATCACATATCTAACTGTTAGATACCACCTCCTAAACCAACTCTCTGAAACAAGCTCTGGGATTCCTAGGCTCTGCAGCCAGGAATTGGCTCTGTCTGCTAGTTGTTCAGCACTAACCCAAGGATCTGACTTCACCCACCAGTGGGAGGACAATAGCCCTGGAGTTTTAAGACCCAGAATCCACACATCAGGGATCCAGCACTAGACCAAGGGCCCCCTAGGTTTCCGCAGGCAGCCTTCTTGTGACCTGACCCTGAAACAGTAGCTGGCAGCAACCACATAAAGCAAAGCCTGGCAACCAACCATGTTAGGTGCCAACCAAGCCTACCAGACTGTGCAGATAGTCAGCCTGCCACAAACCCATGCGGCCCTCTTATGAGGAATCCCTCAAGTTTACAGCTGAATGACAAGCGGGGGAGTAAACTGCTGGAATGCATAGGATGTCTCTTAAACAAGCTAATCTACTTATCAAAAAACATAACTAATATACATAAAAATACAAATAGTAACTTAGACAAAGAGAGGTGGCAGAGCACTATGTTCCACATGAAGGAAATAGACAAAACCCCAGAAGAGGAACTAAGGGAAGTGGAGATAGGCAACCTACCTAGGAAAGTGTTCAGGGTAGTGATCAGAAAGATGATCAAAGAACTAAGGAGAAAACTGGTTACACAGAGCAAAAAGTTAAGAGGTTTTTAAACAAAGAGATAGAAAATACAAAGAACAAACAGACATGAATGCAATAATTGAAATTAAAAATACACTATGAGGGATCAATAGTAGACTAAACAAAACAAAGGAATGGATCAGTGAAGTGTAAGACAGAGTAGTGGAAATCACTGCACTTGAACAGAAAAATAAACGAAAAAATTAAGGAAATGTTAAGAGACTTTTGGAAAA
>NW_011488095.1:11939-12743 GCF_000754665.1 Bison bison bison
CACTAATATTTGCATAATAGGGGGTCCCAGAAAGAAAAGAGAAAAGGCCTGAGAAAATATTTGAAGACATATTTGAACACCTCCCTAACCTGGGGGTGGATGGGAGAAGTAACTCAAGTCCACAAGCTCAGAGAGCCCCATAAGGTTTGAACTAAGAGGAACACACCAAGACACATTTTAATTAAAATGACAAAAATGAAAGATAAAAGAGAATATTACAAACAACAAGGGTAAAACAGAAAAAGGAACTCCAGCTGATATGTCAGGAGAAACTCTGCAAACCAGAAAACAGTGCATGATATATTTAAACTGATGAAATGGAAAAGCCTACAACCAACAATACCCTACCTAGCAAAGCTTTTGTTGAGATTTTATGGAGAAATATACAGCTTTACAGACAAGCAAAAACTAAAAGAGTTCAGCACCACCAAACTGACTTTATAACAAATGTTAAAGGAACTTCTTTAGGTGAAAGTGAAAGACCACAACTAGAAACAAGAAAATTACAAAATGAAAAAGCTCATCAGTAAAGGCAAACATACAGTAAAGGTAGGAAGTCACCAACACACAAAGCTAGTAGGGAGGTTAAAAGAAAAAAATAGTACAAGAATCTATATTCACAGTAAGTAGTTAAGGGATACACAAAAAAATTAGATGTAAAATATGATATCAAAAATAATCGTGAGGAGAGGAGAGTACAGTTGCAGGGTTTTTTTATTTTATTTTATTTTTAAACTTTACAATATTGTATTAGTTTTGCCAAATATCGAAATGAATCCACCACAGGTATACCCGCGTTCCCCA
>NW_011488095.1:12843-13585 GCF_000754665.1 Bison bison bison
GGTGAAAAATTGAAAGCATTTCCTCTAAAGTCAGGAACAAGACAAGGGTGCCCACTTTCACCATTACTATTCAACATAGTTTTGGAAGTTGCAGGGCTTTTAAAATGTATTTGATTGAGTCAAGAGCGTGGAGGAGTAGGAGGACATGGAGTTCCATCTCTGCCTCAAATGTAACAAAAACACATCTACAAATGGGGCAATTCCCACAGAGCTCTGGCATAACCCTAACAGAGGACCTTGGATACCTAAAAGAATAAAAAGAATCCCTGTATAACTGGGTAAGATGAAAGAAAGAAGACGAGAAAAGGAAGAGGACAGGAAGCGGGAAAGGACCTGTGCCCGTGGAGAGAGAGCTGAAGGAGAAAAAAAGTTCTCACATCTGGCGAAGCACCTTCACCAGTAGGGAGATCATTTGGAACAGAAGAGGAACTTTGGGGGCTATTGCAGGAGAGCACGGCAAATGGTCTGTGGCAAGCAGGACAGAGTGAGATGTACACAGATGGTTCATGTCACAACCTTACATGCCCTATCCTAAGACGTGTGTCCACTGCTGCAGACAGGGACTGGATGTTAAAACATGAGGTCTGGAGAACAAACCCTAGAAGAGGACTCCTGGAGATGTAAGGAGACAGCCTGAGGAGATGGGAGTGAGAAAATCCACAACTGGGAATGCTTGTGCAGAAAACTTGAACTTCCATAGAAGTAAAGAGTCATTGTGGAGTAATGCACAATAGGTGGTGAT
>NW_011488095.1:15335-16415 GCF_000754665.1 Bison bison bison
AATGTAGAGTGCAGTTTCTAGTCACCATAACATCAATTACAGGTTCTACCCAGGGATAACTGCCAGCATACACTGAGGAAAGAGGTGGCAGACATCTATACTAAAAGCAACCCTCACACCAAAAATATAAATCCCACACAGGCTATAGAGGGACTTTCCCCATAAAAGTATCCCTTCAAGATAGCATGAGAGTCTTGCATTGGGAAGAAGAACCCACAGAGCATTTAGCCTTTAAAATCAGCAGGGCATGAGTGTGGGAGCTCCACAAGAATGGGGGAAACACACACTCAATTCTTCAAGGGTGCACACAAGATCTCACATCCACTGGGACCCAGGACAAAACAGTATTCTAAAGGAACCCAGGTTAAATCTACTTGGGGTCTTGGAATGTCTTCTGGGAAGGCAAAGGTTGACTGTAGCTCAATGTAGGGGCAAGGAAACTGGTAGTAAAAGCCCCAGGAAATACTGCTCAGAGCAAGTTTTCCCAGAGGCCTGCATTTCAGGACCCAGATTTGGCCCCACCCAACGACCTGCAGTTTCAGGCTGGAAAGCCTCAGGACAAACAACAAAGATAAGAACACAGCACCAACCATCAGAAGACAGGCTTCATAAAGTCATACTGAGCTCACAAACACCTCAAAACACACCACTTGACAGGACCCTATCCTTCGGAGGGATAAGATCCAGCTCTACACACCATAGGACATTTACCATTCCTTTCCATCAGGAAGCCTACAAAAACCCATGGACCAACTTCATCCACCATGGGGCAGACACCAAAAGAAAGAAGAACTGTGATTCTTCAGCTTGGGAAAGAAGACCACAAACATGGAAAGTTATAAAATGAGATGACAGATAAATATGTTGAAAATGAAGGAAAAAGATGCAAACCCCAAAAAACAACTAAATGAAGATGAGATATACAATCTACCTGAAAAAGAATACAAAGTATGATAGTAAAGATGATCCAAATCTCAGAAGAAGAACGGAGGCACAGATCAACAATATACATGAAATGTTTAACAGGGAGACAGAAGATTTAAAGAACAAACAGAGTTGAACAATACAGTAGCTGAAATG
>NW_011488096.1:0-365 GCF_000754665.1 Bison bison bison
TAGGTCTTTTGTTTCTTTGGGTAAATTTATTCCTAAGTATTTTAGTATTTTATTCTTTTCATTTCAGTGGTGAATGGAATTGTTTCCTTAATTTATCTTTCCGTTTTCTCATTGTTAGTGAATAAGAATGCAAGGGATTTCTGGGTGTTAGTTTTATTTCTTGCCACTTTACTATATTCACTGATTAGCTTTAGTAATTCTCTGGTGGGGTTTTTAGGGTTTTCTATGTAGAGGATCATGTCATCTGCAAACAATGAGAGTTTTACTTCTTTTCCAATTTGGATTCCTTTTATTTATTTTTTTTCTCTGATTGCTGTGGTTAAAATTTCCAAAACTGTGTTGAATAGTAGTGGTGAGAGTGGGCA
>NW_011488096.1:4878-5095 GCF_000754665.1 Bison bison bison
AATGGAAACTCACATTTCTTTGTGCCTTTGAGAGGTAAATATTTTACCTCATTTTTCCAAATTGCTCTGTGTTTGTGTGTCTTGTTGCCTGAATTATGTTACATCCTCCCCCACTCTCTTATTGCAGGTCTCTTTACACTTTAAACCGACCAATGCTTTTGAACTGTGGTGTTGGAGAAGACTCTTGAGAGTCCCTTGGACTGCAAGGAGATCCAAC
>NW_011488097.1:0-393 GCF_000754665.1 Bison bison bison
ATGAAACTAAGCCATGCTGTGTGGGGCCATCCAAGACAGATGGGTCATGGTGGAGAGGTCTGACAGAATGTGGTCCACTGGAGAAGGGAAATGCAAACCACTTCAGTATTCTTGCCTTGAGAACCCCATGAACAGTATGAAAAGGCAAAAAGACAGGACACTGAAAGATGAACTCCCCAGATTGGTAGTTGCCCAATATGCTACTGGAGATCAGTGGAGAAATAAACTCCAGAAAGAATGAAGGGATGGAACTAAAACAAAAGCAACACCCAGTTGTGGATGTGACTGGTGACTGAAAGCAAGGTCTGATTCTGTAAAGAGCAATATTGCATAGGAACCTGGAATGTTAGGTCCACGAATCAAGGCAAATTGGAAGTGGTCAAACAGGAGATG
>NW_011488097.1:4670-5318 GCF_000754665.1 Bison bison bison
GGAGATTTCACACGCCATGGAGCAACTAAAAGCGCATGTGCCACACTGCTGAGTCTGCGTGCTGCAACTACTTATTTATGTCAGAGTGTTTTGCCTGATTTCCACTAGGAGCTTTGTAGTATTCAGTTTCACATTTAGATTTTTAACCCATTTTGAGCCTGTGTGCCCAGAGCCTGTGCTATGCAACAAGAGAAGCCACAGCAATGAGAAGCCTGTGCATCACAACAAAGAGTGGCCCCCGCTCTCTATAACTAGAGAAAGTCCAAACACAGCAACAAAGACTGTTTGTAACCAAAAACAAATAAATTATTTTAAAAAATGCACAAACAATAAATTCTGGAGTGGTGTGGAGAGAAGGGGAACCTCTTACACTATTGGTGGGAATGTAAACTGGTATAACCACTATGGAGAACAGTATGTAGGTTCCTTAAAAAACTGAAAATAGAGCTCCCTTATGACCCTGCAATTCCACTCCTGGGCATATATTTGGAGAAAGCATGTTCAAAGGGATACATACACCCAATGTTTATTGCAACACTGTTTACAATAGCTAAGACATAGAAACAACCTATATGTCCATTGACAGTAGAATGGACAAAGAAGGTGTGGTACACATATACAATGGAATGCTATTCAGCCATTAAAAAT
>NW_011488098.1:0-411 GCF_000754665.1 Bison bison bison
AGAGGTGGAAGAGGGATGATAAATAAGGTGATTTGCCATAATTCTCAGGAATAAAGGCCGGTCTTCAAAAGCAGGCTACCTTCTCCCATACAGTTCTGAGAGAGGAAGAAAAAAAAAAAAACAGAAAAAAAAACCCAACACAGTGACATTAGGCATTGTCTTACAGTTTATTGAGCAACACTTTTCTTAAAAAGTGGGGCAGGGAAGTGAGGCATTAGGCCTTAGGAATTAGAGGCTCACTATTAGAAGAGTTTGCTGATTTGATTGGTGCGTGTGAGTATATTAAGTCACTTGTCCGAGCATATCGTCTGACTCTTTGCAACCCCAAGGACTATAGCCCGCTAGGCTCCTCTTTCCATGGGATTCTCCAGGCAAGAAGACTGGAGTGGGTTGCCATTCCCTTCTCCAGGG
>NW_011488098.1:4096-5569 GCF_000754665.1 Bison bison bison
TTCAGATGGATAAAAAATGAAACACAAACTGTGTGCTATCTATAAGTGCACAAATACAAAGTAAGTGGTTGAAAATATATATTATATATGTACACATACAGTAAGTATAAGAAAGCTAGAATGACTATATTAAAACCACTTAAATAGATTACAAGACAAAGTATTATTTGAAATAAGAAAAGCTATTTCATAATGATAAACAGGTTAGGATTAGAGGTATAATCAGGAAGACATGACAACATAAATGTATATTCACTTCATAAACAAAGTAAAATTTGATGCAACTAAAGGGATAAATACACAATTTCACAATCCAAGTTAGAGATCTTAGCACACCTTTAAACTAGCGAACAACTAAGAAAAAATCAGTAAAGATGTAAATGATCTGAACACTATCAACCACCTTGAGATCTAATTGATATTTACAGTACAGCATATCCAACAACTGTAGAATGCACATTTTTTCAAGTGCACACGAAGTACCAAGGTTTTCAAGTGTATGAAACACCAAAATAGATCATACACTGGGATATAAATCAAATGTCCATAAATTTAAATGGATTGAAGTTATACTGAATATATTCTGTAACCAAAATGAAATAAACATGAAATCAACAGCAATAATATATCTTAGATATATCCCAAATATTTGGGACTTAAGGAATACACTCGTGGGACTTCCCTGGTGGTCTAGTGGTTAAGACTTTGCCTTCCAATGCAGGGGGTGTAGGTTTGATCCTTGGTGGAGGAGCTAAGATCCCACATACCTCATGGCCAAAAAACCAAAACATAAAGCGGAAGCAATATTGTAACAAATTCAATGAAGGCTTTTAAAAAATGGTCCACATCCAAAAAATCTTTAAAAAATAAACAAAAGAATACACTCCTGAATAATTCATGGATCAAAAAAGAAAGTAGGAAATATTTTGAACTGCTGATGATGAAAATACAATGTATCAAAAATTGCAGACTACAACTTAAAAGCAGTACACAGAAAGATATTTATAGCTTTTTATGACTACATTATTAATAGAAAAGAAGAAAGGTCTGAAGTCAGTGGTCTATGGATCTACCTTAAGAAGCTAAATAAGGAAGAACAAGGTAAACCCACAATAAATACAAGGAAGGAAATATTACTAATAAAGATAGCGAGAGCGAGTGAAGTCACTTCGGTTATGTTTGACTCTTTGCAACCACATGGACTACAACCCACCAGGCTCCTCTGTCCATGGGATTTTCCAAGCGAGAATACTGGAGTGGGTTGCCTTGCCCTCCTCCAGGGGATCTTCCCGACCTAGGGATGAAACTTGCATCTCCTGTGGCTCCTGCATTGCAGGCAGATTCTTTACCACAAGAAATTAACAAAGCCAAAAATTGGTTCTTGGAAAGGATTGACAAACTTGAAAATATCCCTAGTTATACTGATCAAGAAAAAAAGAACTAGAAAAGAAAATTATCAATATCAAAAATGAA
>NW_011488098.1:9088-10709 GCF_000754665.1 Bison bison bison
CACTACCAGGAACCCATGTTGGGGAACTAAGATCCCACAAGCCACGCAGTGGGGTCAAAAAAGAATTTTTTTAAAAAAAAACAGACCTACACGTACATGAGTATTTGATATTTTGTCAAAGGTGCCAAAGTAATCTATGGAGAAAGGAAAATCTTCAGTAAATAATGCTGGAATAACTAGATTTCTAAATGGAACAAAATTAATTCCAAACCACACACCATACCACACCTCATACCATGCAAAAATTAAGTTCAATTAATTAGGACTATCATCCTAAATGTAAAAACTGAAACCATAGATCTTTTAAAGGAAAGAGAATCGTCATGATCTGTTGATAGGCAAAGATTTCTTAAACAAGTTATATATTGTTATTCATGAAAGAAAATAAAAACTGATGAATTATACCTCACCAAAATTACAACTTAAGCTCATCAAAAGACACCACTTATCTAATAGATAAACCACAGAGAAAATATTTTCAAAACATGTATCTGACTTATATCCAGAAGTTGTAAAAAAAAAAAATACTTTCAACTCAATAAGAAGACAAACAATCCAACTGAAAAATGGGCAAAAATTTTAATAGATATTTTACCAAAGATATAGAAAAGGCCAATACAAAAATGAAAAATTGCTCCATATCCTTAACCACTTTAAAAAGGAGTATGGTTGGTTTTTACAAATTTAAACATATAACTTATGAACCAGCAATTCCATTCATAGGTATTTACTCAGTTCAGTTCAGTTCAGTCGCTCAGTCGTGTCCGACTCTTTGTGTCTCCCCGGACTGCAGCACGCGAGGCTTCCCTGTCCATCACCAACTCCGGAGTTTACTCAAACTCATGCCCATTGAGTCGGTGACGCCATCCAACCATCTCATCCTCTGTTGTCCCCTTCTCCTCCCGCCTTCAATCTTTCCCAGCATCAGGGTCTTTTCAAATGAGTCAGCTCTTCGCATCAGGTGGCCAAAGTATTGGAGTTTCAGCTTCAACATCAGTCCTTCCAATGAACACCCAGGACCGATCTCCTTACTCAAGATAAATGAAAATATATATCCACACAAGGACTTTTACCTAAATCTTCAATGCAGCACTAAACATAATAGCCCCAAACTAGAAACAATACAAACAATCTGTGATATATCCATACAATGGAATATTACTCAGCAATAAAATGAATAAACTACAAAAACAGAAGAATGAATCTCAAAAAAATCCTACTGTAGTACATAGAAGAAGACTTATACAAGACAGTACATATCATATAATTCATTTATAGAAAGTTCTAGAATAGGCAAAACTATGGTTAAAAAAAAAAATCAGAACAGTGATAGGCAACAGAGGTAGCAGTCACAGGGATTGACGGGAATGGCCACAGGAGGACTTTCAGGAGTGATAGCAGTGTTTTATATCTTGACAGGGGTTTGAGTTACACAGATACACACATTTGTCGAAAATCAGAGAAAGTATACTTCAAATTTATGCTTTCCCCATATGCAAACTTCATAATTTTTTAAACTATAAATTTAAAAAGACTGCTCTCCCGAACTTTTCTGAGCCAGGGTTGGTGGACAAATGAGGTTGTGTGGAGTAGAGAAAAGGGTTCAGACTTTAAAGCCAGC
>NW_011488098.1:14298-15408 GCF_000754665.1 Bison bison bison
AATTTAAAATGTGTTCTGCAACATCATTCACATTTTCTGGGGAAAGAAAAGTGAAATATAAAAGCTGCTGCATTACCTAGTTTTGGGCCATGCTGGTCTGTGTCTTTCCATTTAAAAAGTAAAGGCAGTAAAATGGAAACATATACCAAGTTAGCAAAATTTGTGAAGGAAACACTGGACTTCAATTTCTACAATTGATGGAGTCCCAGAAAGTAGCACATAAGTCAAATTTTTATTCACTAAATCCTTTTTTAAATACTTCCCTAGGGAAACCTTTCTTGTCACTAAAGATTATCTTGCAATTAGATTCTAATTAAGTTAAGACTTTTGAGTATTGGATTGAGTTAAGTAGATCCCATCTGTACTCAAATATCACACTCACTCTATGCTTTCATAATCAAGGATGGTGATTATGTTGTTCTGTCAAGAACCAGCAATGTGCAGAACAAAAGCAAATATGGACCACATAACAATAAAGAGCGCTTCAGGTTTTTCTAGAGAGTAAGCACAATAGATATTAATTCACCCACTTTTTTCTTCACTTTTTATTATGGAAATTTTAAAATATGCACAAAAGTAGAAAGAATAGTATAATGAATCTCAGTGTACCTCATGAATCACCTAGCTTCAACAAGTGTCAATGAAGAGCTAATCTTATTTTATCTACAATTCCGCCTACCTTCTCCCAACCCCAGATTATTTTAAAGCAACCCCCAGACATCATATCATTTCATCCATGAACACTTCAGAATGCATCTCTAAAACAAAGGACTATAATTATCCTCCAATTAAAAATAAAAAATAATAAAATAAAAAACTTTGTCAGAACCACAATACCAGTATCATATCTTTTAAAAGTTTATAATAATACTCAATATTATCAAATATCCAGTCAGTGTTCAAAAGTCCTCATGTCTCGTAAGTGCTTTTTAAAAGTAGTTTTTTGTTGGGATCATCACCCACTGTTAAACAGCTTTATTAGACAAATACAAAACTAGGCTTAAGTTTGATATAACCTATATGAAGCAGTATTCTTGTCTGGAGAATCCCATGGGCAGAGGAACCTGACAGGCTATAGTCCATGGGCTCACAAGAATCGGACATGACTTG
>NW_011488099.1:0-431 GCF_000754665.1 Bison bison bison
CAAGGAGAAAAAAAAAAAAAAGAACTACTTCTGTTTCATTGACTCGGGTAAAAACCTTTGACTGTATAGATTACAGCAAACTGTGGAAAATTCCTAAAGAGATGGGAATACCAGACCACCTTATCTGCCTCCTGAGAAACCTGTATGCAGGTCAAGAAGCAACAGAACTGGACATGGAACAATGAACATTCTGGAATCAAAATTGCCAGAAGAAAAATCAACAACCTCAGATATGCAAATGATACCACCCTAATGGCAGAAAGTGAAGAGGAACTAAAGAGTCTCTTGATGAAGGTGAAAAAGGAGAGTGAAGAACTTGGCTTAAAACTGAACATTCAAAAAACTAATATCGTGGCATCCAGTCCCATTCAGTCCAGTTCAGTTCAGTCCTCAGTTGTGTCCGACTCTTTGCGACCCAATGAATTGCAACA
>NW_011488099.1:4757-5275 GCF_000754665.1 Bison bison bison
TTGTTCAATTTATGTCTTAATTTTGCAATAAGGAGTTCATGATCTGAGCCACAGTCAGTTCCTGGTCTTGTTTTTGGTGACTGTATAGAAATTCTGCATCTGCAGCTTCAAATATAAACAATCAGATTTCATTATTGACCATATGGTGATATCCATACATAGTGTCATTTTGTGTTGTTGGAAGAGGGTGTTTGCTATGATCAGTGTGTTCTCTTGGGCAAATTCTGTTAGCCTTTGCCCTGCTTAATTTTGTGCTCCAAGGCCAAACTCTCCTATTACTCCAAATATCTCTAGAGTTCCTACTTTTGCATTCCAGTCCCCTATGATCAAAAGGACATCTTATATGGTGTTAGTTCTAGAACATCTTGTAGGTCTTCACAGAACCATTCAGCTTCAGCTTCTTTGGCCTTAGTGGTGGGGCATAGACTTGAATTACTGTGACATTGAATGGTTTGCCTTGGAAATGAACAGAGATCAGTCTGTCATCTTTGAGATTGCACCAAAGTACTGCATTTCAG
>NW_011488100.1:0-290 GCF_000754665.1 Bison bison bison
AATTTCATGGCTGCAATCACCATCTGCAGTGATTATGGAGCCCCCCAAAATAAAGTCTGCCACTGTTTCCACTGTTTCCCATCTATTTGCCATGAAATTATGGGACCAGACGCCATGATCTTAGTTTTCTCAATGTTGAGCCTTAAACCAACTTCTCCACTCTCCTCTTTCACTTTCATCAAGAGACTCTTTAGTTCTGCTTCACTTTCTGCCATAAGGGTAGTGTCATCTGCATATTTGAGGTCATTGATATTTCTCCTGGCAATCTTGATTCCAGCTTGTGCTTCCTC
>NW_011488100.1:4764-5082 GCF_000754665.1 Bison bison bison
ACCTACCGTCTTACTTGGGTTTCTCTTACCTTAGGCATGGGGTATCTCTTCACAGCTGCTCCAGCAAAGTGCAGCCATTGCTCCTTAACTTGGACGAGGGGTATCTCCTCACCACCGCCCTTCCTGACTACAACATGGGATAGCTCCTCTAGGCCCTCCTGCGCCCGTGCAGCCACGGCTTCTTGGACGTGGGGTTGCCATGAAATTAAAAGATGCTTTGTCCTTGGAAGGAAAGTTTTGTCCAACCTAGATAGCATATTGAAAAGCAGAGACATTTCTTTGCCAACAAAGGTCCGTCTAATCAAGGCTATGGTTTTT
>NW_011488101.1:0-541 GCF_000754665.1 Bison bison bison
TTTTCTTGAAGAGATCTCTAGTCTTTCCCATTCTGTTGTTTGCCTCTATTTCTTTGCATTGATCGCTGACGAAGGCTTTCTTATCTCTTCTTGCTATTCTTTGGAACTCTACCTTCAGATGCTTATATCTTTCCTTTTCTCCTTTGCTTTTCACTTCTCCTCTTTTCTCAGCTATATGTCAGGCCTCCTCAGACAGCCATTTTGCTTTTTTGCATTTCTTTTCCATGGGGATGTTCTTGATCCTTGTATCCTATACAATGTCACGAACCTCCGTCCATAGTTCATCAAGCACTGTATCTATCAGATATAGTCCCTTAAGTCTATTTCTCACTTCCACTGTATAATCATAAGGGATTTGATTTAGGTCATAACTGAATTGTCTAGTGGTTTTCCCTACTTTCTTCAATTTAAGTCTGAATCTGGCAGTAAGGAGTTCATGATCTGAGCCACAGTCAGCTCCTGGCCTTGTTTTTGTTGACTGTATAGAGCTTCTCCATCTTTGGCTGCAAAGAATATAATCAATCTGATTTCGGTGTTGACC
>NW_011488101.1:3071-6083 GCF_000754665.1 Bison bison bison
CACTGATCTAATGGAAAAGAGAAAATGGTTATCAGAAAGTGCTTATACAGAAACTTATACTTCAAGAAAGTCTTAATGACTTCAAAGTTTGCCCATCTCCCTGTCTGGCTATAGCTCCATGGGATGTCTCAGTTATTATACAAGGAAGAAGATACAATGTGGGGAAATGTTTCCTTGCTAATAAATAGAAATGATCATATTTAGGGGCAACAATGGCAGGAAATGGCTTCAAAGTAATTAGATCTTACATTAAAATAGAAGTCTTTATAATAAACACTGAAAGCTTAATAGCACCACAAACTAATCGACCACAAGGACCAAAATCCGCAGCACACTTAGGCCTACGTTTGGTAATTACACAGCTGCTAAATGACTGTAAGCAAGGCTACTGTTGATGCCTCTTATCATAAACAATAGGATATTCTCCATAAAATTGGTAATAAAATGAACAGTTTATGAAAAACCTTACAGATAATACAAAATAAGGGGAGGTGTTTATCTGATTCTCAACCAAGTGATTTATAGATTAGAATCAGTATTTCTAAGGGCCTCAAATGTTTATGACATTCAAAAGCATGCTATAGTACACTTGAGGAGGACTTTCAAACTTCAAATATTTACAAAGTATTTACCACACAAAATAAAACTTCATCCCTGCCTTTAAACTAATCAAGGAAACCAGGCAAAGTTAGGATAGAACTTCAAACAATACAGTATAATACATAAGTAAATTCAAAATTATATGCTACAGGTTATAAATAGTTGTTCAGAGATATTGGGAAAAAAAAAAAGCTCAGAAGTCAGGAATGATTTAAGGAATGGGCAATGGTTCCTGAAACATGAGTAGCATTCAGATAGGCAGAAAGTTGGCTCAAATCACCAAGACCACTGAAAAAAAAACAAAAGGGATCTAAAATTACTATTGATTTTCCTGTGAAAATAGGAGATGTTTAACCATGATTGTGATCCAGAAAATGCCTCTGGTCGATTGCATTCTATTGTTCATTTGCTTCTTTTGTTGTCCCTGTATTCTGCAAACCTGCTGTCTCCTGGAACTGCCTCCACTTTATTTCACTATGCTTATATTTTAGCTCAGTTCTCATTTTATAGAAAGAATAGCCTCAAGTACATATTCAGATTAATGCAGTACTTATTGAGCTCCTATTGCATGCCCAGAATCATATCAGGTGGGAAGATATAAACATGCAATCTATGCCATCAAGTACTTTACAATTTTATTGATGGAAAAAAGACTAATGGAGATGAAGCAATGGTATATCACATTCAAAATCAAAGATCATAAAACATGGCACATATACCTCTCAAGGTACATAGAAAACTTTCCAATGAGTTTGTGGGAAAATGGAGAGTTTTGAGATAATCAATTTCAGACTTTCAACTTCCATATGAATACTTTGCTAATAGTTATCTGCCTGAGAGGGCACCTGCAATCTGCAGATTCTTTTTCCAGCTCCCCACTTACAAAACCCTTCTGTCACTCAGAAAAAAATAAAGAATAGCTCTCAGCCATCACTAATTTTACTATAGTATATTGCCACAGGATGAAAAAGCTATGGTGTGCCAAACAAAGGGACAGGGTGAAATTATGTTAATGAAGATGATAAAATGAATGACTAATGGGTGAGTAATATCCCAAGTTAGGTAATTTGTAATTCCTTGTTTTTAACAAAATTGAAGGAGAATCTAATTGAGCTGTCAGCTGATGGATCATTAAAAATAAGTTTTGATAAGTGAGTATGTGATTTTTGACATATAATTAAAAAGGAATTCAAAGGATTAAGAGACACTTCTACAACAAAATTCTTTCCATTCACATCTAATTGTGTATGAGAACAAATTCATCTATATTTACATACTCCAAAAATTTTTTTAACTTAGGAAAAAATAATAAAACTCATCTACAAATTGAAAAAGCTAATTGAAAAGCAGCTATCATTTCATTAAGAAATGCATTTCAAATAGCATTTTATCTTTTAATTATTTGTCAAAACATTGATATACCTAAGTTGTTTTGATCAACTGTACTCTAAAAATTTGTAAAGATAGCTCATTCTAGTAAAAAACTTCAAAAGAACTTTATAGAGGAAAAAATTAAATTCATATACATATTTTACCACAGTATTATAATAGATGATCAGCAATCTAATAAAAAAATGGGCTGATGACCTAAATAGACATTTCTCCAAAGAAATACAGATGGTCAGCAGGAACATGAAAAGATGTTCAATATCACTAATTATTAGAGAAATGCAAACCAATACGACAATTAGGTATCACCTCATGATGGTCAGAAAGGCAATCATCAAAAAATCTGCAAACAATAAATGCTGGAGAGGATGTGGAGAAAAGGGAACCCTCCTACACTGTTGGTAGGAATGAAAATTGGTACAGCTATGATGGAAAACATTATGGAGGTTTCTCAAAAAACCTAGAAACAGAGCTACCATATGATCCAGCAGTCCCACTACTGGGCATATATCCAGAGAAAATCTAAATCAAAAAGATACATGTACCCAGTGTTTACTGCAGTACTATTTACAATAGCCCAGTAATGGAAGCAACCTAAATAACAATTGATAAGTGAATGGATAAACACAGTGTGGTACATACATACAATGGAATATTACTCAGCCATAAAAAGAATGAAATAATGCTATTTGCAGTGATATGGATGGACCCAAAATTTTCATACTTAGTGTAGTATGCCGAACAGAGGAAGACAAATATAATATTGCTTACATGTGGAATCTTAAAAAAATAATGTTACAAATGAATCTATTTAAAAAAACGAAATAGTCACAGACATAGACAAACTTATGGCTACCAAGGGGGAAATGAGGAATAGGAAGGACAAAATAGAAATATAAAATTAACAGATACAAACTACCATACATAAAATAGATAAGCAATAAGTATACAGTCAGCAAAAACAAGACTTGGAGCTGACTATGGCTCAGATCATCAGCTTCTCATAGAAAAATTCAGGTTTAA
>NW_011488101.1:7349-8983 GCF_000754665.1 Bison bison bison
ATGAACAATGTATAAAACTAGAAAAAAATAATAGAAGGGGAAAGACTAGAGATCTCTTCAAGAAAACTGGAGATATCAAGCAACATTTTGTCCAAAGATGGGCACAATAAAGGACATAAACAGAAGAGACCTAGTAGACTCTGAAGAGATCAAGAAGGCATGGAAAGAATACACAGAAGAACCATATAAAAAAAGATCCAGATGAACCAGATGACCACGATGGTGTGGTCAGCCACCCAGAGCCAGATATTCAGGAGAGTGAAGTCAAGTGGGCCTTAGGAAACACTGCTGTTAATAAAGCTAGTGGATGTGATGGAATTCCAATGGAACTATTCAAAACCAAAAAGGATGATGCCATCAAGATGTTGAGTTCATTATGTCAGCAAATCTGGAAGACCCAGCAGTGACCACAGGACTGGAAAAAGGTCAATCCTCATCCCAATTCCCAAGAAGCATAGTACCAAAGAATGTTCTAACCATTGGACAGTTGCACTCATCTCACACACTAGTAAGGTCATGCTTAAAATCTTGCATGCTGGGCTTCAACATTATGTGAACCAAGTACTTCCAGATGTCCAAGGCTGGATTTAGAATAGAAAGAGGAACCAGAGATCAAATTAGTGAACTTTAACTGGATCACAGAGAAACCTAGGAAACTCAAAAAAAGCATCTACCTCTATTTCATGGACTATGCCAAAGCCTTTGACTCTGTGGGTCATAATAAACTGAGGAAAGCACTTAATGAGAGATGGGAAAAACCAGACCATCTTACCTGTCTCCTGAGAAACCTGTATGTGGGTCAAGGTAAGACTCCTGTTGGAAAAATTGATTGGTTCAAGATTGAGATAGGAATACGACACGGCTATCTGCTGTCATCCTGTTTGTTTAATCCATATACTGAGCACACCATGAGAAATGCTGGGTTGGATGAGTTACAAGCTGGAATCAAGATAGGTGGGAGAAACATCAACAACCTCAGATATGTGGATGATACCACTCTAGTGGCAGAAATCGAAGAGGAACTAAGACCCTTTGAGGACAGTGAAGGAGGAGAGTGAAAGAGCTGGCTTAAAACTAAACATTAAAAAAAAAACTAAGATCATGGCATTCAGACCCATTACTTCATGGCAAATAGAAGGGGAAAAGGCGGAGGTAGTGACAGATTTCCTCTTCATGGGCTCTAAAATCACTGCAGACGGTGAGTGCAGCCATGAAATCAGAAGACGTTTGCTTGTCAGCAGGAAAGCTATGACAAACTTCGACAGTGTGTTGAAAAGCAGAGACATTACTCTGCCAACAAAAGTCCATACAGCCAAGGCTATGGTCTTCCCAGTAGTCATGTACAGTTGTGAGAGCTGGACCGTAAAGAAGGTGGAGTGCTTCTTGAAAACTGATGCCTTAAAACTATGGTGTTGCAGAAGACTGATACTGAGGCTGAAACTCCAGTATTTTGCTCACCTGCTGCGAACAGCTGATTCTTGGAAAAGTCCCCTATGCTGGGAAATATTGAGGTCTGAAGGAGAAGAAGGCATCAGAGGATGAGATAGCTGGATGGCATCACTGATGCAATGGACATGAACTTAGGCAAATTTTGGGAGATGGTGAGGGACAGAGAAGCCTGTCATGCTACAGTC
>NW_011488101.1:9083-10618 GCF_000754665.1 Bison bison bison
CACACATCAGTTTCAGTTCAGTTCAGTCGCTCAGTCGTGTCCGACTCTTTGTGATCTCATGAATTGCAGCACGCCAGGCCTCTCTGTCCATCACCAACTCCCGGAGTTCACTCAAACTCATGTCCATCAAGTCGGTGATGCCATCCAGCCATCTCATCCTCTGTCGTCCCCTTCTCCTCCTGCCCCCAAGCCCTCCCAGCATCAGGGTCTTTTCCAGTGAGTCAACTCTTCGCATGAGGTGGCCAAACTATTGGAGTTTCAGCCTCAGCATCAGTCCTTCCAATGAACACCCAGGAATGGTCTCCTTTAGGATGGACTGGTTGGATCTCCTTGCAGTCCAAGGGACTCACAAGAGTCTTCTCCACTTTCATGTACACCCGAAATACAATACTGTAATCAACTATACTTCAATTTTTAAGAAAAAAATTTAAAAGAAATTAAGTTAGTACCTCCAAATAGGACAATAGTATGTATTCATGAATCAGGCCACAAACAACATATACAGCATGATGCTACTTTTGTAAAATGTGCTCAGGTGTATATATGCACAGGCATATGCATAAAAAATAATCTGGAAAGAAAATCACCAAAACATTAATCTTGGTTAGTTCTGTGTTAATTTGTATTTTGATTCCTTTTTTAAACTGCATTATTTACATTTATTCTCCAATGAGCATGAATAATTTGTATATTTTAACAATTATAAGTATATACTTTAAACATCCATCAAAATAAGTTCATATATACAAAGATAGTATACCAAGAAATGTTACAAAATGTAAACAGTATTTATCTCTAGATTGTGAGATTATGGATCACTTTTTACATTCTTCTTGCCATTTATCTGTATTTTCTAAAATTACTGTGTTATTCAGGTATTTAAAATAATAAAAATTATTAAAATGTTAATTTACTCTGGGAACTCTGACAATAATATTTCAGACTCTTAATTCTATTAAAACAGATTTAGAAGCTCTCTCTCCAATATTTGGGGCTTCCCTAGTACCTCAGTTAGTAAAGAATCTGCCTGCCATGCAGGAGACCCCAGTTCAATTCCTGGGTCGGGAAGATCTGCTATAAAAGGGATAGGGTACCAACTCGAGCATTCTTGGGCTTCTCTGGCGGCTCAGCTGGTAAAGAAATACGCCTGCAATGCAGGAGACCTGGGTTTGATCCCTGGGTTGGGAAGATCCCCTGGAGAAGAAAATGGCTACCCATGCCAGTATTCTGGCCTGGAGAATTCCATGGACTGTATAGTCCATGGGGTCACAAAGAGTCGGACACAACTGAGTGACTTTCACTCCCCAATATTTTGTTGTGGTGGTGATGGTGGTGGCTTAGGGTTTATTTCTATAAAAAAAGAGAAAGGTGTATCTTGCATCAGATTTTTAAAATATTTAAGTGAGATATTTTTCACAACCAGCTCAGGTATAAGGTTATTTTGCTGTCCTAATTGTGCAGTACACAAATTCAATTCCCTACTCCTAGAGATGAAATGATGGTGCAGACAAGAACAAAAGCCTATGAATGCCAAG
>NW_011488101.1:10718-11251 GCF_000754665.1 Bison bison bison
CATATAAGCTATTCTCACCTGAGTTTCGTCATGTGGAGGAAAGGATGAACAAATATAATAATATACTTTGGAAAACAAATGAGAGGTCAACACATAGTAAAGTCGTTTAACATGACTTTCTGGGTCTAAGGGACTTCCCTGGTAGCTCAGGTGGCTAAGACTCTGCGCTCCCAATGCAGGGGGCCCAGGTTCACTCCCTGGTCAGGGAACAATCCCTTCCAGAACATGCTATGTGGAAGGACAGGAAAGCCTGGTGTGCTGCAGTCCATGGGGTTGCAAAGAGTTGGACACGACTGGGTGACTGAAAAACAACTGGATCTAAATGTAGCTATTATATCTTATTAGGTCTATAACCTTGGTATTTAACTTCTGTGCCTCAGACAAATGGAGATAATAGTAGTAGCTACTTCTTAAGAGAATTAGACTCCCAAATCTGAATGGCATTGAAACATGTAAAATATCATGTATGAAACAAGATGCCAGTCCAGGTTCAATGCACGATACTGGATGCTTGGGGCTAGTGCACTGGGACG
>NW_011488101.1:13253-14446 GCF_000754665.1 Bison bison bison
TCCACACAGTCAAAGGCTTTGGTGTAGTCAATAAAGCAGAAGTAGATGTTTTTCTGGAACTCTCTTGCTATTTCTATGATCCAATGAATGTTGGCAATTTGTAAACAGCCCCTTTGTAAATAAACCCACCTCAAATTATTATAATATGAATATTCCATTTATTTACTGTTGATATCCTGACAGATTCAGAGAGTATGCTGTGACAGATAATAAGTCCTTATCATTGTATTATTCAAAAATGTGAAGATTTTGTCTTAATAATGAGATACAGGCTTTTAAATGCTGGACTGGATGAAGCACAAGCTGGAATCAAGATGGCTGGGAGGAATATCAATAACTTCAGAAACGCAGATGATACCTCCCTTATGGCAGAAAGCAAAGAAGAGCTGAAGAGCTGCTTGATGAAAGTGAAAGAGGAGAGTGAAAAAGTTGGCTTAAAACTCAACATTCAGAAAACTAATATCATGGCATTTGGTCCAATCACTTCATGGCAAATAGATGCGGAAACAGTGACAGAGTTTAATTTTGGGGGTTCCAAAATCACTGCAGATGGTAATTGCAGCCATGAAATTAAAAGATGTTTGCTCCTGGAAGAAAAGTTATGACCAACCTAGATAGCATATTAAAAAGCAGAGACATTACTTTGCCAACTAAGGCCCATCTAGTCAAAGCTATGATTTTTCCAGTAGTCATATATGGATGTGAGAATTGGACTATAAAGAAAGCCGAGCACTTTCTTTATAGAAGAAGAATTGATGCTTTTGAACTGTGGTGTTGGAGAAGACCCTTGAGAGTCCCTTGGACAGCAAAGAGATCCAACCAGTTCATCCGAAAGGAAATCAACACTGAATATTCATTGGAAGGACTGATGCTGAAGATGAAACTCCAATACTTTGGCCACCTGATACACAGAACTGACTAATTTGAAAAGATCCTGATGCTGGGAAAGATTGAAGGTGGAAGGAGAAGGGGATGATAGAGGATGAGTTGGATGGCATGACCGACTCAATGGACATGAGTTTGAGTTAACTCCAGGAGTTGGTGATGGACAGGGAGACCTCACATGCTGCAGTACATGGGATCGCAGAGTCAAATACAACTGAGTGACTGAACTGAACTTATTGGCTTTTAAGAAGGCCTGAAAATCACTTTGTCAGTGCTCTTCCTTGATAAGGGGCTTCCCTGGTGGCTCA
>NW_011488101.1:15033-16460 GCF_000754665.1 Bison bison bison
AACTTGCTTTTGTGCATAGGTAACAATTTGGTGATTTTCACTGATTGATGCATTTCCAGACTTCACTAAAAGCCAGGAACTCATGTAAGGAGATGTCTGAATGAGGAAAATCTGACAGAGTGTGCATGCCAGGAAAAATGAATGACTACAAAGTATGCATGGGGAGCATCTGAAAAGGCAATATTAAATGGAAGTAAAAGATGAAGTCCTTTGACTTTTGTGCACATTAAATGAATATTAATTTGGTATGCTTTTGGCAAATTGCTTCTTGTAACAACTGCCATCTGGAATCATAAATGCAATCGTAAGCCTAAAGAAAGAATAACAAAGAATAGTACACTGCATGATTTAAAGCACAGAACCTATAGCTAATGGCACTCCCTTTTATGTATGACTAATAAGCAAGTACCATAATAAAAATCATAAAATTAAGGTACAGTTAAATGTACTTTTACAGAAAATGTTATTTCTAGATACCTTTTTATCTTCCAAGATAACTAGAAACCTCCAAAATCAATAAGACAAATGCAAAATCTATCACTTCAAGTTTCAATTCTGAGATATTTAAATGCCACTTTTACCTTCTATTTTCAAGTTTTTAATGGATTTTCGCGAGGGGTGCAACTCTAGATGTTTTTACAAATATTTGTTGGATTTTGTAATCCAAATGCTTCACTGTGTCCCAAATCATACTATACCTGGAAATTGAACTATTCATGCTGCAAATTGAATTCCTCAAAGTGAATCCTTTATAAATAACGCACATTAACATAAAAAACTATCTAAATTAAATGAGGTCATTTATATTTCTCAAAGGAAACTTGATTTGCAACTCCATCAACTCCAATAAGACAGATCAGAATAAGCAAATGGCAAGATGAATCTCAATCCTATGAAAATTAAAATCTAGCTCTTTCTTAAAGGAGAACAGTATTGCACAACAACAGTTTACTAAATTTCAGAGGTTTAACGGGCTTTAGAAATCATACATATGAATACTTTCCCATGTTACACATCAAAGGACTAAGAAAAAAATACATGAAGAGAAGTGCATATGTATAATACCTATCCAACCCTCACAAAAAATAAGAAAGAAAAAAAAAATGGAGGGTAACAATACTAATGTAAAAAAAAAATCCAGTAAAGTATACTACCTCATGTGAGAAATGGAATGAGAAGCAATGAGATAGAGAATCTAGTAGATAAAGCAAATTTGCAATAAAGAAATCCCATGTTCATGATCACATCCATGCATACACAGCAACATCAGTACCCACCCCAGGGGTATTGGCCCTTTATGCGTGAAGTGCAGTGAAATAAATGTACAGTGAGATGGTTATGGTAACATGGAAAACTGAGTGAACGTGGACACCCCACCTCAGCTAAAAATACATGTAACTATTGGATAAAATATATATTTAAAAAAA
>NW_011488101.1:18016-18681 GCF_000754665.1 Bison bison bison
ATCACCAACTAGACGGACACAAGTTTGAGTAAACTCCGGGAGTTGGTGATGGACAGGAAGGCCTAGCATGATGCAGTCCATGGGGTCACAAAGAGTCAGACACAATGAGCAACTGAACTGAATATGAATCATAGAAATAGATATTAGAAACACTGTCAGGCAATATTTGAACAGATATTGGTGGCAAATTTTCCAAAATCAAACTGAAAGGTACAAAGAGAATGAAAAAAAAATACACACCTAGACATTAAAAGTATTTACAGACAAAGAAATATTAATTTTGTTACCCATAGACACTCCCTGGACAATACTAAATAACACAATTGAGGACAAAAGGAAATGTGGCCCAAAGGGAAGGATTAAAATACAAAAAACAGTAATAAAGAAAGAGATTAAAAATAAGATTAGCTTATTAAATAAAGCTAAGTAAATAAAATTAGCTACAAGCAACATACATAATAAGAATCAACTATAGTTTAAAAGAAAGTGAAATTAATATATCAAATAGTTATTACATATGCAGTGTGAGGGGCTTCCCTAGTAGCTCAGCTGATAAAGAATTCACCTACAATGCAGGAGACACTGGTTTGATTCCTGGGTAGGGAAGATCCCATGGAGAAGGGATAGGCTACCGACTCCAGTATTCCTGGGCTTCCCTGATGGCT
>NW_011488102.1:0-303 GCF_000754665.1 Bison bison bison
TCCAGCCCTTCATTTTCAGTCTGTATGTTTCCCTTATTATGAGGTGGGTGTCTTGTAGACAACATATATAGGGGTCTTGTTTCTGTATCCATTCAGCCAGTCTTTGTCTTTTGGTTGGGACATTAACCCATTTACGTCTAAGGTAATTATTGATAAGTATGATCCCGTTGCCATTTACTTTATTGTTTTGGGTTCTTGTTTATACTCCATTTTTGTGTTTCCTGTCTAGAGAAGATCCTTTAGCATTTGTTGGAGAGCTGGTTTGATGGTGCTGAATTCTCTCAGCTTTTGCTTGTCTGTAAA
>NW_011488102.1:4750-5068 GCF_000754665.1 Bison bison bison
ATTAAAAAGTGATAATAGTGAAAATATATCTAGGAATTTCTCTGGAGCTGTTGTGGGCAGTGTGGGGTCAGTTCAGTGTCAGATAGTCCCTTGTTCCAGCTTGTATTTGGTCTTAAGGTCTATGCTGCTACTGCTAAGTTGCTTCAGTCATGTCTGACTCTGTGCAGTCCCATAGATGGCAGCCCACCAGGTTCCCCTGTCCCTGGGATTCTACAGGCAAGAACACTGGAGTGGGTTGCCATTTCCTTCTCCAGTGCATGAAAGTGAAAAGTGAAAGTGACATCGCTCAGTCCTGTCCGACTCATAGCAACCCCATGG
>NW_011488103.1:0-767 GCF_000754665.1 Bison bison bison
TCAAGGGGGAGAGTAAAAAAGCTGGCTTAAAATTCAACATTCAGAAAATTAAGATCATGGTATCGGGTATCTGGTCCCATCACTTCATGGCAAATAGAAGGGGAAAAAGTGGAAGTTCTGATAGATTTCCTCTTCTCAGGCTCTAATATCACTAAGACACTGACTGAAGGCATGGCATTAGAAGACAACTGCTTCTTTAAAGAAAAGCTACAACAAACCTGGACAGTGTGTTAAAAAAACAAAGACATCACTTTGTCAGCAACAGTGCATATAGTCAAGGCTATGGTCTTTCCAGCAGATTTGAGTGCTCGAAAATAAAGAGGGCAGAGCACCAAAGAATTGATGCTTTCAAACTGTGGTGTTGGAGAAGACTCTTAAAAGTCCTGTGGACTGCAAGATCTAACCAGTCCATCCTAAAGGAAATCAGTCCTGAATAATCTTTGGAAGGACTGATGCTGGAGCTGAAGCTCCAATACTTTGCCACCTAATGTGAACAGCTGACTCACTGGAAAAGACCCTGATGCTGGGAAATTTTGAAGGTAGAAGGAGAAGAGTGGGACAGAAGATGAGATGGTTGGATGGCATCACTGTTTAAGTGGACATGAGATGGTGAGGAATAGAGAAGCCTGGAGTGCTGCAGTCCATGGGGTTACAAAGACAGAACATGGCAACAACAATCCAATGACGAGGGATTTTCTCTAAGAGTGATCTTCAGAATTGATTAATGTCAATTTCTTGTTTAAATACAGTAAGATAGATTACTGGAT
>NW_011488103.1:867-1265 GCF_000754665.1 Bison bison bison
TTAATGATCTGATAACTAATATGGTATGTTGCTCCCCTATAGCCAGATCTTCTGGGGTGTGAAGTCATGTGGGCCTTAGGAAGCATTACTATGAACAAAGCTAGTGGAATTCCAGCTTACCTATTTCAAATCCTAAAGATACTGCTGTTAATGTACTACACTCAATATACTAGCAAATTTGGAACATTAAGCAGTGGCCAGACTGGAAAACATGAATTTTCATTCCAATCCCAAAGAAAGGGAATCCCAAAGAATGTGAAACTACCGCACAATTGCACTCATCTCACATGCTAATAAACTAATGCCCCAAATTCTCCAAGCCAGGCTTCAGCAATACATGATCTGTGAACTTCCAGACGTTCAAGCTGGTTTTAGAAAAGGCAGAGGAACCAGATGTC
>NW_011488103.1:4442-6375 GCF_000754665.1 Bison bison bison
AGGAATAGAATGATAAGTACCAGTGGTCCCAGGAAAGGGAGCAACCAAGGGAGAACCTGTTGGAACAGGTTCTGGGGACTGCAAAGGTTTTGTAACTCTTTTTCTGTGGCATTCAATTCTAAGTTCTTTGACTCTGCCCTGAACTATGCCCTATTTCACTAAACAAAATAGCAGCAGTCCTCTTCTAGGAAAGGCAGGTCCCTCTCTTTTCTGCGGTGAGAAAGTCCAGGGCCTGCCTATTTTGTAGGGCCACAGAAGCTAATGAGTTAATTTGTCTTTGGATTGAAATGAAGGACTCCACTACCTGCTCCATGTCTTCATTAAGTTCTTGAGACAGCTTGTAGTAGAAATAGGCAGGGGTCGAGATGCCTCCAATCCTAGTGCCTAGGGCTGCTGTTATGCCAGTCCCCATCAGGAGAGGTGGGGTATGACAACTCGTCTTTTCCTGTGGGAAAGTTCCCTTTGGGGGGTAGACTATTCTACCTTTTCTTCTTTGAGGAATGTTAGGCCCAGGGTCAGGAAGACCAAGATGCAAGGTCCAGGGGTGTCCAATGGGAGACATGAATATGCATAGATCCCACAGAGAATGAAGATTCCTGGATTGGTGCAATTATTTGTGTTGTTCCAGAGAACCCAAGTGGAACAGAAGGTGGGAGTGGAGTTTGTAAGACCAGTGTAGTTGGGACTAGACTTGTTGATACAGGTTAGGTTTGAAAAGGCTGAGAGTAGGACGTTGTCAGAGACTGGCCCAATGAGTTGTGTAGTTTTTTGTTGGGAAGGGGAGGTATAGTTGCCCTGCAACAGCCAGGTTGAAGGTAAAGACATTACTATGTGCGGTGAGGGAGACAGTGACAAGCATGTCCAGCACTGGGATGTGTGTTGTGTGTATTGGAAGAATTGGAAAAGTTGAGAAGGCAGGTAAGGTGTTGGTTGCCAGAGGGAGGTTTTAGGAGAGGCTGTAATTGGGAAAGAAGGTCTAGGCATTTATAAGTCTCAGGGGTCACCTGTAACTAGGAAATTATGTTCTTTATGATTTGTTCTTGTTTCTTTTCCCAATTTTAATCTAGTACCCCGCCCCTGTCTTAGCACACCCAGTGGGTAATGGGATAGAAACATATATTTCTTCCATTTGGCTTATAGCAGGTACTCACAAAACTCCCTCTTTTGTACTTTAACAGTGAGTAGGGATTTGGACTTCCCACCCCCGAGGTTCATGGTGCATGGTTTTGGAGCTGTATTATATCATGAGGAATGTACATAGGAATAAATGTCAGAGCAAGGGCAGGGATTAGCCAGAAGGCTGGGGAGTGCAGCAAGGATAAGGAACAGAGGAGTCATGGGCTGTTAGGCAGTGCAGAGGAAATAGCATCCAAGGAGTAGAACACAGCTAGCAACGTAGGCGATACCCACAAAAAGACAAAGGGTAGGTGGCCAGTCCTGAGGGGAGACAGTTACTAGGCCTAGAGCAAGGATTAAGATTAAGAGTGCTATTATAGTTAGAGAGACAGGGAGAGACCAGTCAGGGCGAGGGGAAAAAGGCCCCAAGTTGGTGGTTGTTTGAATCTGAGGAGGAACAGTGTTCATTAGGATGTAGAAGGATGTAGAGAATGAGAGTAAAGAAATCAGTTTCGTCTGGAGTCAGGTTGTAGAAGGCTCCCTGGAGCCATAGTTGAGACACCAGTGTAGTCTGGTCTTTGAAGAAGGTTCCTGTCGGGGCGCTGGTCCAGAGGTCTTGTAGTAGTTGGGTCAGGAACAGTTGTAGGTTGAAGAGAGTCCAGGTCATTCAGTGTCCTCTCGGATGGTTGACAGAGATTGTCACTGGGTGAACTTTAAGGAGGCGGGTCCTGTGAGGGAGATCTGATAGGGGTCAGTTAAGGAAGGCAGCACAGGGTCAGAGGTGACCCATTATAGGTGAGAGAGGTGTACCTGGGAA
>NW_011488104.1:0-345 GCF_000754665.1 Bison bison bison
TTGAATCAGGTGGCCAAAATATTGGAGCTTCAGCTTCAGTATCAGTCCTTCCAATGAATATTCAGGACTGATTTCCTTTAGGATGGACTGGTTGTATCTCCTTGCAGCCCAAGGGACTCTCAAAAGTCTTCTCTAACACCACAGTTCAAAAGCATCAATTCTTAAGTGCTCAGCCTTCTTTATAGTCCAACTCCCATGTCCCTACATGACTATTGGAAAACCCATAGCTTTGTTTTGATGGACCTTTGTTGTCAAAGTAATGTCTCTGCTTTTTAATATGCTGTCTAGGTTGGTCATAGCTTTTTTTCCAAGGAGCAAGCATCTTTCAATTTCATGGCTGCAGTA
>NW_011488104.1:3911-5238 GCF_000754665.1 Bison bison bison
GAAATATTATTCTTTTGATATTTTTTTAGCCATTACAAAATGTTTCAAAAAATTCTTAGCTTCCTGTTGCAGAAAACGGTGGCAGGCTGACTTTGACCCACAGGCTATGGTTTGCAGAACCCTGGCCTAAATTACTAACACCTGGTGGGTGTGTAATACATAAGCAATGATCTTATTATTTTTTTTTAAGCAACATATTTTAAAAACATCCTGGTGGTATGGAAAGAGCATTGGAGTGGGGATGTGAAAATCTAGGTTTCAAATGTGATCTGTGATCTTTATTTACAAATGACTTTTCTGAGCTCCGTCATTTTTTTCATTTCTTTACTGGAGTTGATGATAAAAATTGCCCTCCTTATCTTCCTGGGTTGTTTGGGGGTTAAATGGTAAAAGATATTCCCTAGCTCCACTTTCTTCCTGTTGCTTCTACCCTCTTTGTTCACTTTTTCATACGAATTTACTCTCAGCAGGTAAATTAGCTGAGATGAGAACATTTAATTTAAGTGGACTTGTGTCAACATCAATCTTAGAAATAAAGGTGCCAGTGTGCCTTGAAAGCCTGTACATCATCAATCTAAAAACACTGGAAATAGATACTTGTAGGCCTGCAACAAACAAACCCCAAAGCCAGACAGACATCTGGGAGGATACCGGAATGGTGGCTAGATGGCAGAGGAAGAATGGATGATGAGGGCTGAGAGGCAGAAGCATGCAAAAGGAATAGGGGGTGTAAGGAAAAGAAGCCATGAACAAGGACTGAGTTTGAACATGTCATCCCTTTATTAATCATCATTGCAACTCACACCATTGTGGAGATGGTTATACACCGCTATGTATAAAACATGCATATTTGCTCCCAACATTCTCACTTCAAAGTCATCTTTAGGAGCGAGGATAGGATTAATTCTCATTGACATTGGCTTCCTATGAAGTTCATCTTGATTAAAATCTTCCTCAACTGGTGAGCCACAAAAATGAACCAGGAAACATTGGACCCTCATTAATTGCTCAAAGGTAACACTTAATTTGCAAATCTACCTTTTTATTTGCCAGTTGAAAGTAAACAAGGAAAGGCAGGGGGGTCACAGAAAATGAGCTAATATTCAAGTTTCTACAAGTAAGAGAAATTTGACCCTAAAGATAATGTTGAATTGCCATTCCTGTAACATACCTTCCATTCACCAGTCATATCCACAGCTGGGTGTTGTTTTTGCTTTGGCCCCTTCTCTTTATTCTTTCTGGAGTTATTTCTCCACTAATCTCCAGTAGCATATTGGGCACCTACCTACCTGGGGAGTTCATCTTTCAGTGTCCTATCTTTTTGCCT
>NW_011488104.1:9301-10061 GCF_000754665.1 Bison bison bison
CTGTTCATCAAGCCTGGTACAATGGCAGGGACCTACTTCATCACAGAGAGAGCATTTTTCTGCCAGTGTGCCCAAGCCCAGCTGTATAAGTCTGGGAGGGATATCATTTATTGATTCAAGTTATCCTTAAAAAGGCAACCTATTGACTAATGTCTCCCCTTTCCTTTCAAAGGCAAACTTTTTTTTCCCCCTAAAGACACATTTAATCCAAGAGTAAAAGCAACTTCTGCTCAAGGAGAAAATACAAACACCTGTTTGTATAGTCTATGACTATCAGGTGCTCCCCAAATAAAATTTATAATACAAGTGGCTGATTTTTTGAGGCAACAAAATCACAGAAACCTAATTGCAGAGACAAAGGTAGTCCTTTGCTTCTGATTGCCTTGTAAGGAGATATTCAACATGGGCCTGAATCAGAGGGAACAGATTCTCTGAGATTATGTCCTTGAACAAGGCTCAGTGACACAGCTCTTGATCCTACATGTGTAGCACATCATGAGACTCTTCTTTGCTTAAGCATCTTGGTTCTGGTGGGGCAGGGAAAGGCAGAAAGAAACCTTGGGGAAACAGAAGCAGCACTCCAGATTCAGATTCTCTAGGAGGGACACCAAAGTATCAGTTTTCATCATAGCATTGGTCTTTTTCATAATCAGCTCTTAGCTTTCCCGAGGTTTCACTGTTGGGTCAGATGGTAAAACATCTGCCTGCAATGCGGGAGACCCAGGTTCAATCCCTGGGTTGGGAAGATCCCCTGGAGAAG
>NW_011488105.1:0-336 GCF_000754665.1 Bison bison bison
CTGCATCTTCGTTGCTGCGTGGGCTTTCCTCCAGTTGCAGGAAGTTGGGGACTACTCTCTAGTTGCAGCGTGCAGGCTTCTTGTTGCAGCAGCTTCTCTTGCTGTGGACCACAGGCTCTAGAGTGTGCAGGCTTCAGCAGTTGTGGCTCCTGGGCTCTAGAGCACAGGCTCCATAGTTGTGGTGCATGGGCTTAGTTTTTCCATGGCATGTGGGATCTTCCGGATCAGGGATTGAACCCGTGTCTCCTGCTTTGGCAGGCAGATTCTTTACCACTGAGCCACCAGGGAGGCCCCCTCTATGGCAGCTATTCAACTCTGCTCTTGTGGAGTGAAAGC
>NW_011488105.1:1023-1260 GCF_000754665.1 Bison bison bison
AGCAAAGTAAGCTATCACTGTTTTTTTTTCTGACCTAACCCTCTGGAGGGCTTCATTTTAAAATTCAAATACAGAGATATTATTTATCAATGTGGTTTTTGCACTAACATAATTGCTCCTTGAAGAACACAAATTGGCGGACTTGCAAAAGAGGAAGTGATTTTTTTTAATTTATTTATTTTGGAATTAAGTTCTGCAAACAAATACCTCTGGCTACTGGGGCTTAAAACATGCTGT
>NW_011488105.1:3963-10091 GCF_000754665.1 Bison bison bison
GTATATGTATATGTATACATATATGTATGTATGTATATATGTATAATATATGTACATATATGTATATATGTACATATATATTTTAACAAGGGGAAATGGACAGACAGCTATTCATGTGATTACTTGTGAGGAGAAGGATGTTGGCAGGAGAAAATTGTACTTTACTTTTCATAGTCTTCTGAACTGTTTGCATTTCCTTTTTGAAAGTGCCCATTCATTACTTCTGTAAAACAATTACAACAATAGTGAAAATTAAAAAGGGGGGAAAAGATGAAGTGAATTGTCCTTCTGGAAGCCTATCTCAGTGTCATTTGAACCTACATTCTCTGTGTGACAGTGGCCATACTGGGTTAAAAGAGGTCAGAATTTACTTGCCATATGTAGCCTGAGTATCAGTGTTTCTACACAGGTTATAGATTTGTTACCATGAAAGAATACCTATCCTGTTTGAATAAATATAAATTGCTCATAGCACTGCTTGGGATTGACACGTTTCATAAACTCATCACTCCCACTTGACATTCCTATCATGGGTACAGAGGGGAGAGGCCTCTAAATTTAGTCCTTTGAATCTTCAAGAGCTGCTTAGAATAGGTTTGGTGAATAAGTTGGTGTTCATCACTTCATGCCTCAGAAATGTATAGTTTTTGACTCTATCTCCCACTCCAGCTTGCCTTTCCAGGCAGAAGAGTAAGAAATATTTTCATTTGCCTTCAAATAGACCGTCTGTTTTTCTGGTCATTTTAGCTGTTGTTTTCTGGGCACTTTCTAGCTCCAGTATGAATTTTTTTGAGAGGTTTCAGAATCAGAATCGCAAATGGTTTACTCAGCAGGGTTGTTCAGGGATCTTTTCCAGTGTTCACTGTGTCATTCCCACTGCTAGGGCAGCCTTCTGGAACAAGCTATCTAACTCCTTTTAGCCATTCTTCTCCCCCTGCAAGACCCTAGACCTCTAAGATGAAAATGGAAAACATTCAGATGTTTCTAAATCATAGAATCCCAGAATAGAACTCAAAGGGTCATTAGCTATAGTCTTGGCCACACCGCCCATTTCATAAATGGGGGAAACTGAGGGTCAGAGAGGTTAAGCAAGGACCCCACCTGAAATCTCCCAGTGTCGATGTCCGCCCCCTCTCCATTCCATCTGTGTGCATGAGAGATATTAAAAAGATTTCATAGCTGTACATACTTCAGGCGCCAGACTGAAAGCCCACCCAACTGTTGGCATCGAGTCCTGAAGATGTCCTACTGTGGTGGGTGATAACCTTTTATTTGCTGCATCAACGAATGGTGTTTGGGGTTCTGGAGGGGGTGGACAGAGGTGACTGGGGTGGCAGGTAGGGGGAGCTTGTGAGCTCAGAACAGCGTCTCTTCACTAACCAATATGGAAGGTTTTAAATATGTTAACAACTGGAACAGTCATCCAAGTGTGTCCCACTTGTGTAGCACTTGCATTTACACAGTTCTTTGGTCTAATTTAGATAAAACGTAGGTATAGTTCTTTTCTTTATTGGAATCCTCTGATGTGTGCAGACTCATGAGTCTCTGGCAAAGTGATACGCTTTAAATCTTTTAAAGTTTAGGCATCACGAAATGACTTCCAGGTATACTCATAATTCACCAAATTCCAGGGGTCTCACACCTCCAGTGGCATTACAGTACCTTTAATATCAGTCATAAAAAGGAAATATTTAAATTGCAAAAGAGATATATCGATACAGAAATGTGAGCTCTGTAAAAATGCATGAGCTGATGCTTATCCATCTTCAAGGAAAAATGAGTCACTGTAATGTTTCCCTCTGTGCAACAGATTTTAAATTGTGATTTATGCAGTTGAAAAGCAGCTAAGTATACCTTGTCAGGAAGACTCTCACGAGGTTGTTTGATGGAGACCACTTTGTACAAATTACCTAATCAACTCAATTCCCCTTCCTCAGAGCAGAAGAGTAAAGAATATCCAAGCCCAGGAATGGGTGAGGGGGGCTGTGCGTATGAAGAGGCTCTTTGTTCTCTTACTCTGTTTTTCTCCTTCGAGCTCCTCAGGAGCTAGTGCCTGAGACACAGCATACGTGAAAGCTAAACAATACAATGTACAGAAGTGTTCCTCCCCTGATCGCTAAGACCAAAACATCTCTCCTACAGCTTGAAATCCCAACATTCCTTTTTGTCTTTAAGAGTCTCCAAATAAACGACACTATTACTGATGAGCCATAAATACTTCTTTCTCTGGTAACCTTTTCCCCTACAAAAAAAAAAAAAATGGAGATCTGGGTTCTCACAAGAATTTATTTTCTCATCTAATTATTTAACAGGTCTTTCCAGAACGTCAAAAGTTTAATTATACTTAGTCATACTTTTGAAAAAATAGTCTTTGTTGAAAATAAAAAGATTAGATGAATAGAGGTATAGAAGAGGCTCGACGGAATATCTGTTGAATGCTGGATGAGTGAAAAACTAATATGTTTGTCAATTACACCTCAATATACCATTTAAAGCTTCCCTGGTGGCCCAGACGGTAAAGAATCCACCTGCAATGTGGGAGACCTGGGTTTGATCCCTGGGTTGGGAAAATCCCCTGCAGGAGGGCATGGCAAGCCACTCCAGTATTCTTGTCTGGAGAATTCCATGGACAGAGGAGCCTGGCAGGCTACAGTCCATGGGGTCGAAAAGAGTCAGACATGACCGAGGGACTAAGCACACACATACTGTTTAAAGTATAGAACAGTCTTTTGGACTCTGTGGGAGAGGGAGAGGGTGGGATGATTTGGGAGGATGGCATTGAAATACGTATAATATCATATATGAAACGAGTCACCAGTCCAGGTTCGATGCACGATACTGGATGCTTGGGGCTGGTGCACTGGGACGACCCAGAGGGATGGTATGGGGAGGGAGGAGGGAGGAGGGTTCAGGATGGGGAACACATGTATACCTGTGGCAGATTCATTTCGATATATGGCAAAACCAATACAATATTGTAAAGTTAAAAAATAAAATAAAAATTTAAAAAAAAGATCCATTCATAGGAACTTGCATGTTTGAACTGGAAACTTCTGATTTCAAATTCTGTATCATACAGGGTTCAATCAGAGAAGCAAAACCACTACACACACAAAAGGGATTTGTTACAGGGATCTGACCTTACACAATTGTGGAAGCTAGTTAAACAGTCTCTGTAAGGATGTTGTCTTTGCTTCTGGTGCTGGAGCTTAAAGCCCACAGAGCAGGCAGTGGGGGTAGGGAAAGGGAAGATGGATATGAACTGAGGAAAAGCAAGAATGAGCTGGAACCCACAAGTACCAGCTGAAGACCACAAGGATGGGTTGAAACCCATTGCCTCTGGCCTTGGTAGAGTGGTTGTCTTGTAGAAGCTTGGGACCCTTCATCACAGAGCTAAACCCCACACACCTAGCCAAGGAGTGGAAGCAGCTGAAGGAGGAGCTGGGGGAAGGTAGAGCAGTAGAAAACCCAGCTGCTGTCTCACTCCCATGAGGCAAGAGAACAAATGAGTGACAATATGTGTGAGCTACAAAATGGCTGCTGTTTTATTCTCCCTCCAAGTCTCATATCAGAATCTCTCTTGTGATCCACCATAATCAGACACGTAAAGGAAAGGAATATGCAGCTCAGCCCAGGCAAGGTGACACATTGCAAAGCCATCACTTGTTATTTAGTTGCTCAGTCACGTCCAGCTCTTTGTGACTCTATGGGCTGTAGTCTGCCAGGTTCCTCTGTCCATGAAGTTCTCCAGTCAAGAATACTGGAGTGGGTTGCTACCTGGAGAGGCCACCTGTAAGTGTCCAGGCCAACAATCTCTGCTGGAGATAGTTTGCTAAGAGGCTACAGGAAACTAATGACCTCAGTATGATCAACATTTGCAATCTCCATTCCTTCCATCATTTTTATCCTAGTGATTAGAAAAACAGACTAACTTAAGCTTTATCGCCATTACTTTTACTTACCTATTTTTTTGGCAAGCAGCTAATGAAAGTGTTTTTTTGAAAAAGTCAGCAAATTGCTTCAATCCCCAAAGGAGCCTCTCAAACCCAGGAAAGGGAATTAAGTGTACTCTTCATAGCAAAAACAGGTTAGAAAATCTTTGAGAACCTAAGAATTTGTATTTACTTGTTTATAAAGCTAATTATTATTATTATTAGCATTACTTTAGAGATGCCAGAATACAATTTAATAAAATAGTTTGTCTTGGGCAAACTCTGTTTTTACTTGAATAATGTTCCTGAGTCTGTTGTTTTTGTTTAGTCACTAATTCGTGTCCAACTCTTTGCAACTCCATTTAGTGTAGCCCTCCAGGCTCCTCTGTCCATGGCATTTCCCAGGCAAGAATACTGGAGCAGGTTGCTATTTCCTACTCCAGGGGATCTTCCCGACCCAGGGATCAAACCCACATCTCCTGCATTGCAGGTGGATTCTTTATCACTGGGCCACCTGGGAAGCCCTTAGTCTTCAAGTATGACCCCCCAAATTGATGCCAAAATGGAGCAGAGAGATGAATCTCACTCAAATTACAGATTTGAGGCAAAATAAATGTCATTATTTCAAGCCACCCATGATTGGAGGTAATTTGTTATACAGCCTTAGTAACTGAAATAGGCTCCGTGCCAGACCAATAGGGGATATGATTACATTATTATATCCTAAATCCTTTTGCTAGAATATCAGATCCATCAGCTTGAAGCTAAGTTTTTAATCAGTGAAAAGTGAAAGTGTTAGTAGCTCAGTCGTGTCCGACTCTTTGCAACCCCACGGACTGTAGCACACCAGACTCCTCTATGCATGGAATTCTTTAGGCAAGAATACTGGAGTGGGTAGCCATTCCCTTTCTCCAGGGGATCTTCGTGACCCAGGGATCAAACCCAGGTCTCCTGCATTGCAGGCAAACTCTTTACTATCTGAGCCACCAGAAAAGCCCCCTTTAATCAGTACTTTTGTATAAATAATGGTATGTTTTAAACTTTATCCTGAAGTAATTATAGATTTGCCTGAAATTTTAAGAAATAATACAGAGGGATCACAGATACTCTTCATCTAGTTTACCCCAGTGGTGGTAACATTTTCCCTAACTAGAGTACAGTATCACAACCGGGAAATTGAGATTGATGCAACTGACTGATTTTCTTCAGGTTTCACCAGTTTTATACATAATGTGTGTGCATGTGTGTGTGTATGTGTGTGTGTGTATTTAGTTCCATGCAATTTTATCACATATGTAGTTCCATGTGACACTCTTTAGAGTCAAGATACAGAACAATTCCATCACAGAGGATCTCTTCTCCACTCTTCATAGCAACAGCCACCTCCCTTCTACCCCACCACCCCACTCAGTCCCTGGCAACCATTAATCTGTTCTCCATTTCTACGATTTTTGTCATTTCAAGAATGTTATATAAATAAAATCATGTAGTATGTAAACTTTTGAGATTATCTCTTTTTCACTCAGCATAATTCCCTAGAAATCCATCCAGCTTGTTATGCATATCATTAGCTTGTTCCTTTTTGTAGCCAAGTTGTGTTTCATGGTATGGATGTCACTTTAAGTTCTTTAAGCATTCACTCATTAAAGAACAATTGGGGAGATTATGTTTGGGGAGATTATAGTTCTTGAACATCCACGTACAGTTTTTTTTTTTCTTTTTTTAATGTGAACATATATTTTCATTGCTCTGGGATGAACGTACAAGAATGAAGCTGGTGGCTTGTATGGTAAGCAAATGTTTAGTTTTGTAAGAGACTGTCAGATTCTTTTCTAGAGTGGCTCTATCATACATTTCCATCAGCAGTCTTTGAGTGATCCAGTTCCTTTGCATCCTCACTAGAATTTGGTGTTATCACTATTTTGAATTTTAGCTATTTGATAGATGTGATATAGTGATATAATAACATATTTTATAATATGATCTGGCCAGATGTACATGAACTCTTGTCCCCTCCTGTTTATACCCATGTTATATGGTGGGAGAAGACTTTTTTACACTACCACTTCTTCCCTCTTGATCATCCTCTCTGAAACGGACAGAACAATGAGTTACTTGGGGTCTGTAGTTAATGGTTGGTTTTATTTTCTTAGAAGTCATCCCTAATACCAATGCAGAGGCAGAATTCATCACTTA
>NW_011488105.1:10217-10671 GCF_000754665.1 Bison bison bison
TGGGTTGCCATTTCCTTCTCCAGGAGATCTTCCCGACCCAGGGATTGAACCCGGGTTTCCCGCATTGTAGGCAGACGCTTTACCATCTGAACCACCAGGGAAGTTAAAGATAAAGAAAGATAAGCTTGGGAAAAGATTAAATCTGGAATAAGGTTAAATATACAAAGTGCATAAGGTCTCTTGAAACTGAGTCACAGGTTTGTCTGTGCATTTACAGAGTTTAGAGGGAGATGCAGGAAGTGATCTAGTTCACAACACTCCTAAGGAATTAATAAACTGGTATCTCAGAAGAGGCAAGCCTGGTTCTGAGACCAGGATCAAAATTCACCCATGCTTACAGAGGCCACATAGGTACTGTAAGTGAATGAAGTAACTTGGGACTAAGATGACAAGGGAGGATGATGCTGAGGCTTTGCTAAACTGGAAAGCATGTGCTTCGTCTAAGAGGGCAGCT
>NW_011488105.1:10771-10856 GCF_000754665.1 Bison bison bison
GGAAAGTGAAAGTGAAGTCACTAAGTCATGTCTGACTCTTTTCAACCCCATGGACTGTAGCCTACCATGCTCCTCCATCCAGGGA
>NW_011488105.1:11128-12781 GCF_000754665.1 Bison bison bison
CACTGAGTTGATGGTTACGCTCTCTGACATGGATATAGAATCACAGATTTTCTGTGTAGTCAGTTAAGTATGGTGTCACAGATTTTCATAGTCAGCCAACAACAATGACATGAACAAAAGACTTGAATAGGCGCTTCACAAAAGGGATCCAAATTGCCAACAAGCATTTGAAAAGGTTCTCAACATTACTAATCATTGGGGAAAGAGATAAAACTATATACCCACTAGAATGGAAAAGATCAAAAATACCAAGTGTGGGTGAATATGTGGAACTGAAACTCTCAAACATTACTGATAGAATGTAAACTTGTACATCCTAGTTTCTAATAAAATTTAGTATATTCCTTCCTCATGACCCAGCCATTTCACTTCTAAATATATATTTACTGTAAGAAAGGAATGCATACATCTATAGAAAGACTTGTACAAGAATGTTCAGAACACCTTTATTCAGACTAGCCATTAACAAAATATCCTGACAGGAAAATGAATCAGCAAAAAACTTCATGGTATATTCATATAGTTAACGAGCAATAAAAGAATGAATTAGGATGGATCCAATAAAATGGATGAATCTCAAAAACATTAGGCTGAGTAAAAGGAGACTTAAACAAATAGCATAGATTCAAATTCTGGTTCCCCCAAGTATTACCTGGTGGTGACTCTTGCGACCTCATGGACTGTAGCCCTCCAGACCCCTCTGTTCTTGGGATTCTCTAGGCAAGAATACTGGCTGCTGCTGCTGCTAAGTCGCTTCAGTCGTGTCCGACTCTGTGCGACCCCATAGACGGCCACCCACCAGGCTCCCCCGTCCCTGGGATTCTCCAGGCAAGAACACTGGAGTGGGTTGCCATTTCCTTCTCCAATGCATGAAAGAGAAAAGTGAAAGTGAAGTCGCTCAGTCACGTCCGACTCTTAGCGACCCTGTGGACTGCAGCCTACCAGGCTACTCTGTCCATGGATTTTCCAGGCAAGAGTACTGGAGTGGGGTGCCATTGCCCATGACCTTAAATTCATTTACTGTTCTAAGCTTTCATTTCACATCTATAAAATAGGCACAATAATACCTTCTTGGAGGTATTGTCATGGGGATTGTTCAATGATACACATATGGCAAAGTATTCAATAAACAGTAGCATTTCATTCTATAACTTATGGAAATCAAATGTCAGAACATCTATCCTTCAAGGCTTGTCTACTGCCTTCTCTGTAAAGATCCTTTCACCATTCTGAGTCTCTTAGGAAGAAGTAACACACTAAGTCCTTAACACCTTCATGCAAATTACCTTTAGGAAGAAATGTCTTCCTCACAGACAGGCAGGGTGGGCAGGTTATAGAGTAATTCACTTGCAGTGGATTTAAGAAAAAGCATTGTTAAAGGAGGATGTGTCAGTCAGAGTTCTCTGCTGACCAGTAACCCACACAAACTCTGCTTAACTGAAGATAGAGGTTGGAAAGTCAGGTTTGGGGGTCTGTAGAAACCAGGGTCACTATAGACACAGGCCATGCATTCTATAGCCACTGACACAAAGCAAGAAGTGACTAATTTGAGTGCATGATCTCAAATTGTTTTGTGCATCATTTGTTCAAGATTCAAGTTTAGGAGACAATATCATGTTAGCCAAGCTCAGGTCAACTTCTCCATCCTAGCTG
>NW_011488105.1:12881-13654 GCF_000754665.1 Bison bison bison
CTACCTATTCCAGTATTCTTGCCTGGGAATCCCATGGACAGAGGAGCCTGGTAGGCTAGAGTCCATGGAGTCACCAAGAGTCGGACACAAGTTTAGTGACTAAATAACAACAAAGACCACCTTAATGAGGGAGAGATATTCCCCAAAAGAAAACTGGGGAACTCTTGGGAAGTGGCAGTGGATGCTGGGCGTTGAAAACAACAGATGTCTACCAGAGAGAACACAGGGCAGAGTACTGAAGGGCCAGGAGAGGTCCCATTTCCCTTCTTGGCAGGTTCTTAATGACTGTATTTGGAGCTTAATGACCTTTTCAGTGATCCCATTGTAAAATTCATCTCAAGAACAGCTCTGAGCAACAGAGAGGGACCACTAATTTCCCTGATTACTGACCTGTTCAGTATCTCACTGAATTTCTTAAGAGTCTAAGTGCTTTCTGTGGAGATTAGCAAGATACCTAGAACAATGTTGAAGAGTGTCATTTTGTGGTACATATATTACACATATGAATGTTAAAAAATAGGGCAACCTCTTGCACAAATCACAGGAAAGCAACTGTACTAGGAAGACATACATTTTAGTCATCAGTAGAAAGAAATACAGAGAAATTTAATTTTCAGTTCACGTACATGTCACGAATAAATGTTTTACTTCCATAGAAATATTACTTTGGTGTTGCCCACTACTTGAATGGTCTAGTGGTTATCCCTACTTTCTTCAGTTTAAGTCTGGATTTGGCAGTAAGGAGTTCATGATCTGAGCCACAGTGCTCCCAG
>NW_011488105.1:13754-14204 GCF_000754665.1 Bison bison bison
TTTTGCTTTGGCTCCATCTCTTCATTCTTTCTGGAGTTATTTCTCCACTGATCTCCAGTAGCACATTGGGCACCTACCGACCTGTGAGTTCATCTTTCAGTGTTCCATCTTTTTGCCTTTTTATACTGTTCATGGGATTCTCAAGGCAAGAATACTGAAGTCGTTTGCCATTCCCTTCTTTAGTGGGCCACGTTTTGTCAAGTCTCCACCATGATCCGTCCATCTTGGGTGGCCCTACATGGCATGGCTCATAGTTTCATTGAGTTAGACAAGGCTGTGGTCCATGTGATTAGATTGTTTAGTTTTCTGTGATTGTTGTTTTCAGTCTGTCTGCCCTCTGATAGAGAAGAATAAGAGGCTTATGGAAGCTTCCTGATGGGAGGGACTGACTGAGGGGGAAACTGGGTCTTGTTCTAATGGGCAGGGCCATGCTCAGTAAATCTTTAATCC
>NW_011488105.1:14304-14594 GCF_000754665.1 Bison bison bison
AGAGGGAGTTTGCTATGACCAGTGTGTTCTCTTGAAAAAACTATTAGCCTTTGCCCTGCTTCATTCTGTACTCCATGGCCAAATTTTCCTGTTACTTCAGGTGTCTCTCGACTTCCTACTTTTGCATTCCAGTCCCCTATAATGAAAAGGACATCTTTTGGGGCTGTTAGTTCTAGAAGGTCTTGTAGATCGTCATAGAACCATTCAACTTCAGCTTCTTCAGCATTACTGGTCAGGGCATAGACTTGGATTACTGTGATATTGAATGGCTTGCCTTGGAAATGAACAGA
>NW_011488105.1:17370-18828 GCF_000754665.1 Bison bison bison
TCTTCCAAGGTAAGGAGCAGTGGCTGTGCTTTGTGGAGCAGCCATGAAGAGATACCCCACGTCAAAGGTAAGAGAAACCCAAGTAAGACGGTAGGTGTTGCAAGAGGGCATCAGAGGGCAAACGCACTGAAACCATAATCACAGAAAACTAGCCAATCTGATCACATGGACCACAGCCTTGTCTAACTCAATGAAACTAAGCCATGCCATGTGGGGCTACCCAAGACGGGAGGGTCATGGTGGAGAGGTCTGACAGTATGTGGTCCACTGGAGAAGGAAATGGCAAACCACTTCAGTATTCTTGCCTTGAAATCCCCATGAACAGTATGAAAAGGCAAAATGATAGGATACTGAACGGGGAACTCCCTGGGTTGGTAGGTACCCAATATGCTACTGCAGATCAGTGCAGAAATAACTCCAGAAAGAATGAAGGGATGGAGCCAAAGCAAAAACAATACCCAGTTGTGGATGTGACTCGTGATAGAAGCAAGGTCCAATGCTATAAAGAGCAATATTGCATAGGAACATGGAATGTCAGGTCCATGAATCAAGGCAAACTGGAAGTGGTCAAACAGGAGATGGCCAAGAGTGAACATCGACATCCTAGGAATCAGTGAACTGAAATGGACTGGAATGGGTGAATTTAACTCAGATGACCATTATATCTACTACTGCAGGCCAGAATCCCTCAGAAGAAATGGAGTAGCCCTCATGGTCAACAAGAGAGTCCAAAATGCAGTACTTGGATACAATCTCAAAAACGACAGAATGATCTCTGTTTGTTTCCAAGGCAAGCCATTCAATATTACGGTAATCCAAGCCTATGCCCCAACCAGTAATGCTGAAGAAGCTGAAGTTGAATGGTTCTGTGAAGACCTACAAGACCTTCTAGAACTAACACCCAAAAAAGATGTCCTTTTCCTTATAGGGGACTGGAATGCAAAATTAGGAAGTCAGAAACACCTGGAGTAACAGGCAAATTTGGCCATGGAGTATGGAATGAAGCAAGGCAAAGGCTAATAGAGTTTTGTCAAGAGAATGCACTGGTCATAACAAACACTCTCTTCCAACAACACAAGAGAAGACTCTACACATGTACATCACCAGATGGTCAAAACCAAAATCAGATTGATTATATTCTTTGCAGCCAAAGATGGAGAAGCTCTATACACTCAGCAAAAACAAGACTGGGAGCTGACTGTGGCTCAGATCATGAACTCCTTATTGCCAAATTCAGACTTAAATTGAAGAAAGTGGAGAAACCCCTGTTATTTACCTGGGGTCAAACTATAGTGGAGGTAATGAAGATAATGGTGACCTCCTTCAAAAGATCCCATGCACATACTGCTACACACTCAGTGCCCCCAACCCTGCAGCAGGCTACCGCCAACCCACGCCTCTGCTGGAGCAATGGAAACAGTGACAGACTTTATTTTGGGGGGCTCCAAAATCACTGTA
>NW_011488105.1:21781-23048 GCF_000754665.1 Bison bison bison
CAGCAGTGGTGTCCAACTCTTTGTGATCCCCATGGACTGCAGCACGCCAGGCTTCCGCTCTTCATCTCCTGGAGCTTGCTCAAACTCATGTCAATTGAGTCAGTGATGCCATCCAACCATTTCATCCTCTGTCCCCTTCTCCTGCCTTCAACCTTTCCCAGCATCAGGGTATTTTCCAATGAGTTAGCTCTTCACATCAGGTGGCCAAAGTATTGACGCTTCGGCTTCAGCATCAATCCTTCCAACGAATATTTAGGATTGATTTCCTTTAGGACTGACTGGTTTGATCTCTTTGCAGTCCAAGGGACTCTCAAGAGTCTTCTCCAACACCATAGTTCAAAAGCATTGGCGCTTTGGCACTCAGCCTTCTTTATGGTTCAACTCTCACATCCATACATGACTACTAGAAAAACCAAAGCTTTGACTGTATGGACTTTTTGTTGGCAAAGTAATGTCTCTGCTTTATATATATTCTAAGTATACCTAACCCCAAGTTTCTCAACCTTGAGACTATTGCTGTTTGTGGCTGGATAATACTTTGTTGGGGAAGTGGAGGTTGTCTTGTATGCTATGGGATATTTAGCTGCATCCTTGGTCTCCCAGGATGCCAGTAGCACCGTCCCATTTGCAGCAACCCAAAATATCTATAGACATTGCCAAATATCCTCTAGTGGGCAAAAATCACTGACCTAACCTATAATTTCCCACTGATTGGGACTGCCAGTTTTCTGCACCTTGCAAGGTATGGCTTAACACATCCCACAACTGACTGGTACTCCTAGTGGCCACCAGGGGCAAAGCAGTGTCAAATACTTTTCCCACCACCTTCCAAGACCAGTGGGCATTAGCTGTCTACTCACTGATGAAGCACACTTCTTCAGTGTGTGAATTCTCTTCTTGGAAAGGATGTGTTAGTTACTTTGTGTCTGAAAAGGGTCAGAAAAATGAGTCCTGGGTTATTGCTAATCATTTTTTAAATTTAACATTGAATGTTAAACCGAGAATATGGTGCACTTCTTATGTTTGTATGGTTCAGTCCACTTTGCACACTACTGGAAGAAAATATGGCAGAAGTTCTAAGTGTAAAGTACCAAGAATGAGTGAATAGGTAATGTATAACCAATCCACTACAAAATGTCTACCTTTCTATCTTTGGATTCCTTCATCTGTAGCATACTAAGAAACTTTTAGCATCTCAGCTTCCTTTACTTGTGCGTGTGTGCTAAGTCACTTAAGTCATGTCTGACTCTCTGCGACCCTGTGGACT
>NW_011488106.1:0-297 GCF_000754665.1 Bison bison bison
TTCTTAGACCAGTGGAAGGCTAAGTCAGAGCTACTTCCTCCTCCTCTCCTCTCAAAACACAGCAAGAGACCAGTCACAAATTTGCCCCAGGAATCCATCTCAGTAACAGGGAAACAGCTGCAGTGAGTCTTGCACATTCTGCTCCCAGCCCTATTTCCTGGGGCCAGCTGAGCCAACTTAGAGAAGGCTGAATTCAGGGAAGAAGTGTGTGGATTTATGCGGTAGCTTCAGAGGCATGGCCTCAACCAGTCGTAGTTTCCCAGACCTCCTCCAAGAAGTTTTCCTGGGAGCAATCCC
>NW_011488106.1:4757-5214 GCF_000754665.1 Bison bison bison
CTTACACTGTTGGTGGGAATGCAAACTAGTACAGCCACTATGGAGAACAGTGTAAAGATTCCTTAAAAACTGAAAATACAACTTCTTTATGACCCACCAATCCCACTGCTCGGCATGCACACTGAGGAAACCAGAATTGAGAGAGACATGTGCACCCCAATGTTCACTGGAGCACTATTTACAATAGCTAGGACATGGACGCAACCTAGATGTCCATTGGCAGACAAATGGATAAGAAAGTTGTGGTACATATACACAATGGAATTATTACTCAGCTATTAAAAAGAATGCATTTGAATCAGTTCTAATGAGGTGGATGAATAAGTGAAAAAGTTATAAGTCACAAGGCTATAAGTTAGGCTTCCTTGCTAGGTCAGACAGTAAAGCGTCTGCCTGAAATGCAGAAGACCCGGGTTCGATCCCTGGGTTGGGAATATCCTCTGGAGAAGGAAATGGC
>NW_011488107.1:0-609 GCF_000754665.1 Bison bison bison
ACATGGTGAGACAGAAGGCAAAGCACTCCCTGTCACCATTATTTCAACTGAAAGGGCAGGTCAACTAGTACAATTTGAGGCCCTTCAACCTAGTTCTGATTTGTTAGTATTTCTGCGGTGCTAGTTGTTAAAACAGTATTGCTTCCAGGCCCAGGCAGAGATATCTCTGTCTTGAGCTCTATGCTCTAGAGGGCCACTTTGGTCCTCTTCCAGCCACACCCCTCCCGCCAGGGCCAGGAGCCCAGCCCATGGGAACAAGGGCTGTGTCCCTGCTAGCCCATGCTCCAGGTACCTGGCAGCCCTGAACAGTCCCTAGCCTGCTTCCAGGGCCCGTGTGCTCCTCTTAGACCTGTCCTGGGGAGGGCTGACTGCACTCACTTCTGGGGTGTGTTCTCCCAGGCCCAAGGAGGGGTTGTAGGCCCAGAAGGGGATGCGGCCTGGCCTAGGAGCCAGGGAATGGGCGGGGGAAGGGAAGGAGGGCAGCTCTTCCCACACCATCAGGGCAGAACTTAGAGGAGTCTGAGAATACTAAATCCCAACCTGGCCTTTCAGCTCTTTAGGAAGGTACATTTGTCGTGGAAGGGGATACAAGTTATTTAATGGTTTATC
>NW_011488107.1:4934-5423 GCF_000754665.1 Bison bison bison
TCTCCATGTAACGCTGTGAACCTCTCTGGTGGCCTTCACGGTGGAGAAACTTTTCATCTTTAACCTAGATGTTTTATCAATGGTGCTGTATAGAAGGAGAAGTTTTGGAACTACTGTAAAAATAAGACCGATAACTAGAAGCAGGATGCTTAAGTCCAACCCCTAACTCCAGGGAACTCCTGACTCCAGGGAACATAAATAGACAGGAGCTCATCAAATGCCTCCATTCCTACACTGAAACCAAGCACCACACAAGGGCCAACAAGTTCCAGGGCAAGACATACCAAGCAAATTCTCCAGCAACACAGGAACACAGCCCTGAGCTCCAAGATACAGGCTGCCCAAAGTAAACCCCGAAACATAGACATCTCATACCTCATTACTGGACACTTCATTGCACTCCAGAGAGAAGAAATACAGCTCCACCCACCAGAACATTGACACAAGCTTCCCTAATCAAGAAACCTTGACAAGCCACCTGTACAACCC
>NW_011488108.1:0-348 GCF_000754665.1 Bison bison bison
AAATGTTTCTTCTCTGACTCAGACAATTGCCCCAGTGTGGGGATTGGACCCCTGCTTCAGTTCCCTCACCTGCTGAGAGCAGGTCCAGTCCTACTAACACTCCTATTTTCCCCCTAGTTCCTTCTCCTACTGAGTTTTGTGTAGGTCTATAGGTCTATATATTCTTTTCTGCTGATCAGATATTCCTGTCCACTCTCATTTGCTGTTCTGCATGTACTTCTGTATCTGAAGGTGTATTCCTGATGTTATCCATGGAGAGAGATGTACTCCACATCCACCTACTCCTCTGCCATCTTGTTCTCCCTCCTAATTTTATTTCTTTTTTATGTCTTTACCTGAGTGGCCATA
>NW_011488108.1:4798-5134 GCF_000754665.1 Bison bison bison
CTGGGACAACTAAGGAAGAGGATTTAGGGGGCAGTGAACCATAAAGCTGGTGCCTCCAGTTCAAGAGAGGAGGAAGAGCCAGGGATGCTGAGCTGGAATTGAGAAGAGTCCTCAGTTGTTTCACACTAGCTACAAAGTTTGGAGCTAAGACTTGAAAAACATTTTGTTTATGTAGAAATAAGTTCTCTTATAATGACTGGTGCAGTTATTCAGCCACAGTGAGGCTGGTGCAGGCTTCACTGTGAACTGCACGAACCCTAGGTTTCTAGCCTGGGAGCCGCTTGTGGTTAACACAAGGCTAACAAGGCTGCTTGTGCTAACACAGTTTATAATGAA
>NW_011488109.1:0-341 GCF_000754665.1 Bison bison bison
CATGGCATGAGGACCACTGGCTCCCACAGCCACACCCCCACCACCCCAGCCTACAACACACCTCCATAGCCCTCGTGGATGAATCCCTCCAACCTTTCAGAACTCAAAAGATAAGCAGGAGTGGCCCTCTAGAAGCCAAAAAAAAAAAGGATGTAGCATTTATGTACTTCTTGAAGTTTATGACAATGTCTCCCCCAGATCCCAAATAAAAATTCACTTCCTATGTTTGACTAGTTATTACTAAGTACACTCTTTCAGGCTTCCCTGGTGGCTCAGTGGTAAAAAAAAAAAAATCAACCATACAGGAGAAAAGAGTTTGACCCCTGATCTGGGAAGATGCC
>NW_011488109.1:4784-5109 GCF_000754665.1 Bison bison bison
GGACTCCTAGAGGTCCTGTGTGTTCCCAAGGTGTTTCCCTGACAACACCAAGGATGGGATCAAAGTGGGCCAAAGCAGTGCGTTTAAAGAGATGTCCTGCTGCTGCTAAGTCGCTTCAGTGGTGTCTGACTCTGTGCAACCCCATAGACGGCAGACCACCAGGCTCCCTGTCCCTGGGATTCTCCAGGCAAGAACACTGGAGTGGGCTGCCATTTCCTTCTCCAGTCATGAAAATGAAAAGTGAAAGTGAAGTTGCTCAGTTGTGTCTGACTCTTAGTGACCCCATGGACTGCAGCCTACCAGGCTCCTCTGTCCATGGGATTTT
>NW_011488110.1:0-389 GCF_000754665.1 Bison bison bison
ATTCTTTGGGACTCCATGGACTGCAGCAGTGAGGCTTCCCTGTCCATCACCAACGCCCAAAGCTTGCTCAAACTCATGTCCATTGAGTCGCTGATGCCATCCAACCAGCTCACCCTTTGTCACCATATTCTGCTTTTGCCTTCAATCTTTTTGAGCACTGGGGCCTTTTCTAATGAGTCATTTCTTCGCGTCAAGTGGCCAATGTATTGGAGTTTCAGCTTCAACATCAGTCCTTCCAAGGAATACTCAGGATTCATTTCCTTTAGGATTGACTGGTTTGATTTCCTTCCTGTCCAAGGGACTCTGAAGAGTCTTCTCCAACACCACAGTTCAAAAGCATCAGTGCTCAGCTTTCTTTATGGTCCAACTCTCACATCCATACATGACTA
>NW_011488110.1:4683-5179 GCF_000754665.1 Bison bison bison
ACCTTTTCCAGTCCTGTGGCCAATGCTGAGTTTTCCAAATTTGCTGACATATTGAGTGCAGCACTTTCATGGCATCATCTTTTAGGATTGGAAATAGCTCAGCTGGAATTTTGTTACCTCCACTAGCTTTGCTTGTAGTAACTCTTTATAAGGGCTACTTGACTTCTGACTCTAGGATGTCAGGCACTAGGTGAGTGACCACACCATTGTGGTTATCTGAGTCATTAGACCTTTTCTATATAGTTTTTCTGTGTATTCTTGCCACCTTTTCTTAATCTCTTCTGCTTCTGTTAGGTCCTTACTGTTTCTGTCTTTTATCATGCCCATCCTTGCATGAAATATTCCCTTGATATCTCCAGTTTTCTTGAAGAAATTTCTAGTCTTTCCCATTGTATTGTTTTCCTCCGCTTGTTTGCATCACTTACGAAGGCTTTCTTATCTCTCCTTGCTATTCTACGAAGGCTTTCTTATCTCTCCTTGCTATTCTTTGGAACTG
>NW_011488111.1:0-425 GCF_000754665.1 Bison bison bison
AGGATTCCCTGTCCATCACCAACTCCTGGAGTTTACTCAAACTCATGTCCATTGAGTCGGTAATGCCAACCAACCATCTCTGTCGTACACTTCTACTCCCGCCTTCAATCTTTTCCAGCATCAGGGTCTTTTCACATGAGTCAGTTCTTCGCATCAGGTGGCCAAAGTATTGGAGTTTCAACTTCGACATCAGTCCTTTCAATAAATATTCAGGACTGATCTCCTTTAGGATGGACTGGTTAGATCTCCTTGCAGTCCAAGGAACTCTCAAGAGTCTTATTCAATACCACAGCTCAAAAGCATCAATTCTTCTGCACTCAGCTTTCTTTATAGTCCAACTCTCACATCCATACATGACTACTGGAAAAACCATAGCCTTGACTAGACGAAACTTTGTCGGCAAAGTAATGTCTCTGCTTTTCAAT
>NW_011488111.1:525-1219 GCF_000754665.1 Bison bison bison
CCTGCATATAGGTTTCTCAAGAAGGCAGGTCAGGTGGTCTGGTATTCCCACCACTTTCAGAATTTTCCACAGTTTATTGTGATCCACACAGTCAAAGGCTTTGTCATATTCAGTAAAGCAGAAATAGATGTGGTTTTGTTTTTTTGGAACTCTCTTGCTTTTTCGATAACCCATTGGATATTGCAATTTGGTCTCTAGTTCTTCTGCCTTTTCTAAAACCAGCTTGAACATCTGGAAGTTCATGGTTCACATATTGCTGAAGCCTGGCTTGGAGAATTTTGAGCATTACCTTACTAATGTGTAAGATGAGTGCAATTGTGCAGGAGTTTGAGCATTCTTTGGCATTGCCTTTCTTTGGGATTAGAATGAAAACTGACCTTTCTCAGTCCTGTGGCCACTGCTGAGTTTTCCAAATTTGCTGGCATATTGAGTGCAGCACTTTCACAGCATCATCTTTCAGGATTTGAAATAGTTCAACTGGAATTCCATCACCTCCACTAGGTGATGCTTTCTAAGGCCCACTTGACTTCACATTCCACGATGTCTGGCTGTAGGTGAGTGATCACACCATTATGATTATCTGGGTTGTGAAGATCTTTTTTGTACAGTTCTTCTCTGTATTCTTGCCATCTCTTCTTAATATCTTCTGCTTCTGTTAGGTCCATATCATTTCTGTCCTTTATTGAGCCCATCT
>NW_011488111.1:1319-2636 GCF_000754665.1 Bison bison bison
CTCAAGAGTCTTATTCAATACCACAGCTCAAAAGCATCAATTCTTCTGCACTCAGCTTTCCTTGTAGTCCAACTCTCACATCCACACATGACTACTGGAAAAACCATAGCCTTGACTAGACGAAACTTTGTCGGCAAAGTAATGTCTCTGCTTTTCAATATGCTGTCTAGGTTGGTGATACTTCTGTTCCAAGGAGCAGCTGTTTTTTTTTAATTTCATGGCTTCAGTCACCATCTGCAGTGATTTTAGAGCCCCAAAATAATTAAATCAGCCACTATTTCCACTGTTTCCCCATCTGTTTCCCAGGAAGGATGGGACCAGATGCCATGATTTTAGTTTTCTGAATGTTCACCTTTAAGCCAACATTTTCACTCTCCTCTTTCACTTTCATCAAGAGGCTCTTTAGTTCTTCTTCATTTTCTGTTATAAGGGTGGTGTCATCTGCATATCTGAGGTTATTGATATTTCTCCTGGCGATCTTGATTCCAGCTTGTGCTTCAGCCAGCCCAGCATTTCTCGTGATGTACTCTGCATAGAAGTTAAATAAGCAGGGTGACAATATACAGCCTTGACGTACTCCTTTTCCTATTTAGAACCAATCTGTTGTTCTAAGTCCAGTTCTAACTGTTGCTTCCTGACCTGTATACAGGTTTCTCAAGACACAGGTTAGGTGGTCTGGTGTTCTTATCTCTTTCAGAATTTTCCACAGTTTATTGTGATCCACACAGTCAAAGGCTTTGGTATAGTCAATAAAGCAGAAATACATGTTTTTCTGGAACTCTCTTGCCTTTTTGGTGATCCATCGAATATTGGCAATTTGATCTCTGGTTCCTCTGCCTTTTCTAAAACCAGCTTGAACATCTGGAAGTTCACGGTTCATGTATTGCTGAAGCCTGGCTTGGAGAATTTTAAGTATTACTTTACTAGCATGTGAGATGAGTGCAAGTGTGCAGGAGTTTGAGCATTCTTTGACATTGCCTTTCTTTCGGATAGGAATAAAAACTGACCTTTTCCAGTCCTATGGCCACTGCTGCATTTTCTAAATTTGCTGGCATACTGAGTGCAGCACTTTCACAACATCATCCTTAAAGATTTGAAATAGCTCAACTGGAATTCCATCACCTCTACTAGCTTTGTTCGTAGTAATGCTTCCTAAGGCCCACTTGACTTCACATTCCAGGATGTCTGGCTCTAAGTGAGTGATCACAATATCATGATTATCTGGGTCATGAAGATCTTTTTTGTATAGTTCTTCTGTGTATTCTTGCCACTTCTTCTTAATATCTTCTGCTTCTGTTAGGTCCATACCATTTCTGT
>NW_011488111.1:3352-10617 GCF_000754665.1 Bison bison bison
TATCAGATCTAATCCCTTAAATCTATTTCTCACTTCCACTGTATAATCATAAGGGATTTGATTTAGGTAATATCTGAATGGTCTAGTGGTTTTCCATACTTTCTTCCATTTAAATATGGATTTGGTAATAAGGGATTCATGATCTGAGCCACAGTCAGCTCCCAGGCTTGTTTTTGCTCACTGTATAGAGCTTCTCCACCTTTGGCTGCAAAGAATATAATCAATCTGATTTCAGTGTTGACCAACTGGTGATGTCCATGTGTAGATTTTTCTCTTGTGTTGTTGGAAGAGAGTGTTTGCTATGACCAGTGCATTGTCTTGGCAGAACTCTGTTAGCCTTTGCCCTGCTTCATTCTGTCTCCAATGCCATATTTGCCTGTTACTCCAGGTATTTCTTGACTTCCTACTTTTGCATTCCAGTCCCCTATAATGAAAAGGACATCTTTTATGGGTATTAGTTCTAGAAGGTCTTGTAGGTCTTCATAGAACCATTCATCTTTGGCTACTTCATTATGTTGTAGCCATCTTTGGCTACAACATTACCTGTTGGGGCATAGACTTGTATTACTGTGATATTGAATGGTTTGCCTTGGATATGAACAGAAATCATTCTGTCATTTTTGAGATTGTATCCAAATACTGCATTTCTGGCTCTTTTGTTGACTATGATGGCTACTCCATTTTTTCTAAGGGATTCTTGCCCACAGTAGTAGATATAATGGTCATGAGTTAAATTCACCCATTTCAGTCCATTTTAGTTCACTGGTTCCTAAAATGTCAACACTCATGCCGTCTCCTAGTTGACCACTTCCAATTTGCCTTGATTTATGGGCCTAACATTCCAGGTTCCTATGCAATATTGCTTTTTATGGCATCAGATGTAGTAGAATTAATATACCCATTTCTCTATTGTTGGACTGTTTCACCATTTCCATTTTTTTTCTATTATAAATGATGCTGCATCGAAAATCAACGTACATAAATATTTGATTATATCTTCGATTATTTCTTTAAGATAGAGCCTGAATCAAGGAATATTGAGTCCAAGAGTAATTATATGAATTATATGAATTTTTTGTTATATAATTCCAAGCTGCTTAAAAGAAAAGATTATTATCAATTTACACTCTCACAGTTGTGTTTGAAAATATTCTTCATATCTTTATCTTTTTAAGAGGCAAAATATTTTATTGTTTCAAATATTTTCTTCCATTGAAGAAAGAAAGACATTCTCCAGAAGCTGCAAGGTGATTGTTTGCTATTTTGATATGTCTGCTGTTTTCATTTCATTGGTGTATGCTCTGCTCACTGATCAATATGGATTTTTTAACATAAAAAAATACTATTGCCTTGAAGTACACTGTTATTTTCAGTGTGTACCTGCCTTTGAGTTTTATTTGTGGTTTTTTGGAAGCATAAAATTTTATTTTAATTTTTATATACTTAAATCTTACCATATTCTTTATGCCTTTGGTGATGTGCTAGTAAAACTTACCCTGGCACAGTTTGCATAAAATATTCAACTACATAACCTCTCGATAAGTTTATATATTTTCCTTACACATAAATCTTAATTCCACCTAGAATTAATTTTGCGATATGATGTGATGCATGGCTTCATCTTGATTTATGCCAATTGTTAGCAAACTTTCCAGTGCTATCTTTTCTGAAACAATCTATAGTCAAGTTGAAATGCCAACTTTATCATAAACTAAGTATATGTGTGTATATAAAAAATACATTTATAAGTTTATATATATATAACATGCTCATGTTTCTAAACTTTCTATTCATCATAATGGTTTCTCTGTCTATACTATTGCAGTAACAGCATTTTGGTTTTTGTAGTTTTGTCCTCATAAAATAGTTTCTCAACCTTGTCATATCTGTTTTCAATTAGAGAAATATTACTCTTAAGGAACATAAATTTTCTCAAATCTTGTTTGTGTTCATTGGTCAAGTTTATGGTTTTCTTCAATTAGTTTCCTCTAACTTGTTTAAGCCACTATTTGGGGGATTTTCTGTTATTATCAGCCAAATTTAACTGTACCTAACAATACTACAATACCTAACAATAACAAGTACTTCATTGAAGGTCATTTTTATTTCTAGTAAGTTGTTCTATTGTAGCTGTTGGACTCTCTCAGTAGACAAACATGTTGCCTGCAAATGATTAACAGCTCACAGAGCTATGTCTGTGCTCTGGTTGATAGAGATGTACCTGGTATCCATCAGGTTGTTCACAGTTATTAGTGACTTTGATTCCATTGGAATTTAAGATCCAACACAGAGAAGGCAGGTCAGGCCCTTCTTGTGACTATCCTTTGAAGGCAGAAGCCAGCCACCTCATTATTCTGATTGACTATTTTCTTGTCTACATTTTATACTAGATTATAACTATTTTGAGAACAAAAACCATTTCCTATGTCCCTGACATATATTAGGTACTTAATAAATATTTGGTACAGGCAGGAAGGGATGAGGGAAAGAAGAAAAGGAGGGAAGGGGACAGGAGAGCTTTGCATAGAATTCATGCTCAGAATCTGCATCTTCACTTGTAAAAATCATAGAGAATTACATTTTCCTTAGGGGTGCTAGTCAAGGTTATGGTTTTTCCAGTGGTCATGTATGGATGTGAGAGTTGGACTGTGAAGAAAGCTGAGCACAGAATTGATGCTTTTGAACTGTGGTGTTGGAGAAGACTCTTGAGAGTCCCTTGGACTGCAAGGAGATCCATCCAGTGCATTCTGAAGATCAGCCCTGGGATTTCTTTGGAAGGAATGATGCTAAAGCTGAAACTCCAATACTTTGGCCACCTGATGTGAAGAGCTGACTCATTTGAAAAGACCTTGATGCTGGAAAAGATTGAAGGTGAGAGGAGAAGGGGATGACAGAGGATGAGTTGGTTGGATGGCATCACCGACTCAATGGACATGGGTTTGGGTGGACTCCTGGAGTTGGTGATGGACAGGGAGGCCTGGCATGCTGCAATTCATGGAGTCGTGCAGAGTCAGACAAGACTGAGTGACTGAACTGAATTGAACTGAACTAGGAGTGCTATTCACTTAATAAAATAGATACTATTTTCCTGATATAAACTTGCTCATAAATGAGCTCATAAAACTCATAAATAAGAGTTTTAACCAGTGCCTACTTTTAGTATCTTCAAAGACCCTTGCTTTTAAAGAACTCTATTGGGCACATGCTGGGTCCAAAATGGGTCAAAAGACAATTCTGGGTCTTCACAGGACATGTTTTCAACAAGGACTTCTGCCCAGAATGATGAGATTGGAGGAGAAAACAAGAATGATACAGAAAGTTGTGGTTGGAGGTAATGGGTAATGAGCAATGTTTCTGTTGGTGTCTTCTTTCCTGGATTTGACTTGTTGGTGGAGAGGGCTCTAGAATGTGGTATGAGAGACCCCAACTCTGGCCCATGAAATGAAATATGTAAAAGACCTAGGATAGGGCCTAACATCTAAACAGTACCTAGTGTTTGGGGTCCTGATCACTAGTGGAAAACTTTGATTCCATGGGAATTTAAGATCCAACATGGAGAAGGCCAGTCAGGCCCTTCTAGTGACTATCCTTTGAAGACAGAAGTCAGCCACCCATTATTCTGATTGTTTATTTTCTTATCTATATGTCATACTAGATTATAGCTTTTTGGTTGCACATGGGCAATCAGTATGCTCTCTGTTGATGTTATTTCAAGATTCTTTGGACTATTTCAAAATATTTCTGTATGAGAAGAAAATACCCTTCCATACTCATAGTGAATTAAGCAAATTCTTTCTTTCTGTCTGTCTGTCACATGTTGGCAAGTCAGTGGTTGCTCTAGGACCACTCCAGCTGCTCAGCACCTCTCCTCCAGGGAGTAGGCCTCCATGGAACCGTGTTCACTGGGCACTGTCCTGCTGGTAATCCTGTTTTCTTTTAATGTCTCACTGATAATCAAGCTAGTCTTTAAAGCTTAATATTAAGCAAATTAGGCTTACAAAGATGATTTCATTCAAAAATATATTTATATGGCAATCAGATATCTTTGAATTCCTTGATATAATAAGTTTCTACCTTACCTATCACAAGAGTGGGGTTGAGTTGCATGTTTAAAGCTCATCTTACTGACTCCCTGCAGGCTCTGAATTTCCCATGCCCATCACATAGGCAGTCCTGGGCCTGACTATTCAACAACCAGGTGTAAGTCTGTGGTCTGAGCCAGGGGCTGAGCTTCACACTGAAGGTGGAGAAGCATGTGCAGATGGTACCCAGCCACAGGCAGCGTCCACTCTGCTAAGGGAAATGAGTGGCCACAGACCATGGTGGGAGCATAGTGGGAAACAAACACTGGAGCTTGACTGAGTGGGTGATCAGGAGACCACCTGGGAAGACTACTGAAGAACAAAAAGAGATTCTCTCACAAACAGCCAAGGGAAAGTGTCCAGTAAAGGCAACCACAGAGTTCCCAGGGAAGAATGAGATCACATTCAGGCACAGGTCAGGTGGAGATGTGGCAGGAAGGGCTGCCCGGCAGACAAGAACAGGGTCTGAGTTATATCTGTCACAAAAGTTGGAGCACTGATGAACATTTTTAAGCCCATAAGTTGCACAATTTGATTTCTATTTTCCAAAGATGACTTATACAGCTGTGTGGAGGTGGATTGAAGTAGGGCATGAGGACAGGGAGTGAGAATAACGGGTTTATTGGCTTAGAACAGTGAGAAATGACAATGTTTTCAAACCACAAGTTTAAAAGAACAAGATTTTACACTTACAGTAATGTAGCAGATGAGATATACCTCCCTCCCACCATAAACAAAAAGAAATAGTAGGTGACATACAGAAAAGTGGGGTTTTCCCAGTGAATCAGTGGTAAAGAATATACCTACAATGCAGGAGCTGCAGGAGACACGAGTTTGATCCCTAGTTTGGGAAGATTCCCCTGGAGAAGGGCATGGCAACCCACTCCAATATTCTTGCCTGGAGAATTCCATGGACAGAGGAGCCTGGGAGCTACAGTCCATGAGGTCGCAAAAAGCTGGACACAACTGAAGCAACTTGACATACACACATACATACAGTAAAACATATTTTTAAAGCAGTGTTGAATATAAACCAAAAAGTAGAGAAAATCTTCAGGAAAAAAAGCAAATGGTGACTGAAAGTTAAATTGACAAGTAGGTAGTGAGCTAATTCTATGGCTACCAGGGCCAGGTGGGTGGAGATGATTGCTCATGTTGGTAACCTCGGAGACTGGGTTTTAACAATCATGAAGAAATAAGAGGCAAAACTTTGGGCATTAGCTAGATGAAGAGTTGGGACTTAGAACCTCTATATGGAGTTAGAAACTTAGAATGGCTGTAACCTCGGGGAAGGGGGTTGGAGCGGGGGTGGGTGCGGGAAATGAGAAAATACATCTTCAAAGCATAAAAAGACAAGAAATTTTGTTATCTTAGACTAAACACTCCCCTGAGAACTTTTAATCATTTCCCTGTCTTTATGCATGTTTAAGCTTCAAATTATTATACTTATGTAGTCTGAGGACCTCTAAGACAAGAAATGAACATAAAAGTGGTCTTCAGAATATCATATCCCTGGTAACCACCAGAGCAACAAGTGAAAAGTTTCTCTGGGAGAATACACCATCAAACCAGGCTTCACAGAGCCCCTGCAGAAGACAGAATTCTGAGATGCCCCAAGATTGCTATCTGTAGTGTATACACACAGCTTCTCCCAGCTATTCAATCCTATGTAAACCTATGTGCTGCTGGGAAGAGATGCAACTGTAACCAAGACCTAACCTAATGACTTAGTTGACATTAAGAAAGGGCTATTATCCCAGGTGGACCCTTAGTCAGGGGAGCCTTTACTTATCAAGGGATAAGGCTCTTACTGGCCAAAAGGACTTAAAGGCAAGGAAATTCAATGCACAAGAAATGCTCCAGGCGCGCGCGCCGCCGCCGCTGCCGCCGCCGCCCGTGCAGCCCTGAGATGCCCAGGCGGCTGCGGAGCGGCGACGCGGCACCATGGGCCGGCTGCTGAGGGCCGCGGGGTCGCCGTTAAAAAAAAAAGAAAAAGAAAAAGAAATGCTCCATTGCTGATTTTGAAGGAGAAGGGAGCCACATGGCAAGGAAGGTGGGCAGCCTCTAAATGCTGATAGCCAGCAAGGAAACAGGGACTCAGATCTTCAAAGAAGTGTGTTGCACCAACAAGCTGGAGGAACTTGTAAGTATGTTCTTTCCCAGAGCCTCAGATGAAAACTCGGCCCAGTCAACACTTTGATTTCAAGCTGGTGAGACTGAGCAGAAAAACCAGACATGCTTTGCCAGACTTCTAACCTTCAGAACGATGCTCCAATTTAATGATTTACAGATTTAACTATGTAAAAGATAATAAATAGTATTGTTTTGAGCCTGTAAGTTGGTGGTAATGTGTTATACATCAATAGAGAACTACTACTGGTTTTGTTGCCTGGAAGTGGCATGCTGTTGTAATTAATACCTAAAAAGGTGATAGTGGCTTCAGAATTGGACAGCAAGAAAATGGAAGAATGTTGAGAAGCATGACCCAAAAAAGCCTCAGTTGCAGTGACCAGTGGTAGAAATCTGTATTTGGAGTGTACTATAGGTGAGGTTGAGAAGTAAGTGACAAACATGTTATTGAAACTAATGGATGGGGGATCCTTATTATTTATTGGCAGAACTTTAGCAAAATTGAGTTCAGCAGTTAGGTGGAAAGCAAAACTCATAAGCAAAAATCTTGGATGTACAGCTAAGCAGATTTTTAAGCAATGTTTAAGATGCAGCCAGGTTTTTTATTGCTGCTTGTGAGAAAAGAGATGTATTGAGAGAACTGTCAACCAAAAAGGAAACAGGAGCGGGTGATTTGGGAGATTCTCAGCCTATCCAGGTGGCAAAAGCTGATAAAATTAAGAGATTGCTTTCAAAAGCATGGCATAGAGAAAAAGTCAAAGGTGCAACTGTATATCTTTTGCTAGAAAAGATCAAAAGGGCACACTGAGGAAACCAGGATTGAAAGAGACATGTGTACCCCAGTGTTCACCACAGCACTGTTTACAATAGCTAGGACATGGAAGCAACCTAAATGTCCTTTGGCAGATGAATGGATAAGAAAGCTGTGGCACATATACACAATGCAATATTACTCAGCTGTTAGAAATAACGCATTTGAATCAGTTCTAATGAGGTGGATGAAACTGGAACCTATTATACAGACTGAAGTAAGTCAGGAAAAAAAAAAAGCCA
>NW_011488111.1:10993-12923 GCF_000754665.1 Bison bison bison
TTTCATGGCTGCAGTCACCATCTGCAGTGATTTTGGAGTCCAAAAAATAAAGTCTGTCACTGTTTCCACTGTTCCCCATCTATTTGCCATGAACTGATGGGACCAGATGCCATAATATTAGTTTTCTGAATGTTGAGCTTTAGAAAGCCAACTTCTGGGGGGCGGTGCTAAGATGGCAGAGGAATAGGACAGGGAGACCACTTTCTCCCCCACAAATTCATCAAAAGAACATTTGAACACCGAGCAAATTCCACAAAACAACTTCTGAATGCTGGCAGAGGACATCAGGCACCCAGAAAGGCAGCCCATCGTCTTTGAAAGGAGGTAGGACAAAAGATAAAAAGAGAGACAAAAGAGGTAGAAATGGAGATCCATCCTGGTAAGGGAGTCTTAAACAAGAGAGAAGTTTCCAAACACCAGGAAACACTCTCTCCCGCGGGTCTTTGTTGAGCCTTGGAATCTCAGAGGGCAAAATAACCAGGAGGAAAAATAAATAAATAATTAAAACCCACATATTACGTGCCTAACAGCAACTCCCAGTGGAGCAGCAGCCCAGACGCTCGCATCCCCCACTAGCAAGTGGGGGCTGGACAGGGAGGTGCGGGCTGCATTGCTTAGGGTAAGGACCCGGCCTGAATGCCCTGAGGGCAATCTGGGGGAACTAGCTTGAGCTAGCAACCCAGACTGTGGGATAGCTATCCCGTGAAAAGCCCTAACCTAAGACACTGCCAGGCCCACTCATAGAACAGAGGACTGAACAGAGCTAGCCGGCTGTGGACCGGCCCATCCCCCACTGAAGACAGGCAGGGGAGGGCAGCCAGAAGAGGGCAATAGCGGCCCCAGAGAAGCACCCTATACCAAACTGAAGCAGATTTCGTTGCTAACCAAGACTTCTTGGAATTCTGGACGGTCGACATCTGCCGGGAGGGTCGCAGCCAGAGATCAGCTCCCCAGAAAAGACACATGGCACACCTGAGAAAGTGCGCCCGTTGTACACACAGAAAACCAGGCAGCTGGGACGGGGGAAGCGATAAGTCGCAGCCTTCAACTGGGGGCGACTGTGCTCGCCAAGCACCTGGTCACCTGAGCTGGACCTGGGACGTGCACAAAACGCAGGCCCAACCAAGTCTGCACCTTTGTGGAGTACCCAAGAACCTGAACCTGAGCGGCTTAGACCTGGGGTGTGCACACAACCCAGGGCCAGCATCAGACAGTTCCCAGCACAGCAACCTACAGCCTGAGCAGTGTAGACAGGGAAAGCACACACGCCATGAGCGGGGGCAAATCCAGTGTGGCTGAATCACTGTGAGCACATGCCAGTGATATTTGTTTGCAGTGTTCCTCCCTCCCCATAGCACGACTGAACAAGTGAGCTTAAAAAAAGTGACCACCACCACCCCATTGTGTCAGGGCGGAAATTAGACACTGAAGAGACCAGTAAACAGAAGAAGCTAAAATAAACAGAGGGAACAGCTTTGGAAGTGACAGGTGCAATAGATTAAAACCCTGTAGTTAGCACCGACTACATAGGAAGGGGCCTATAGACCTTGAGAAGTACAAGCTGGACCAAGAAACTATCTGGAAAATGAATTGACCCCACACTGTCTGCAACAGCTCCAGAGAAAGTCCTAGATATATTTTACTATTCTCTATTTTTAAATTAAAAAAAAATTTTTTTTAAGTCCCCTATTACTCCTTTAATTTTCATTTTTATAACCTATTATTACCTTGGGGGAAAAAAACCCCTATTTTTAAAGCAAACTTTATATATATATATATAATTTTTTGTGACTTTTTTTTAATATTGTATTTTTGAGAATCTCACCTCTACTCTAGATTTTTAATCTTTGCTTTTTGGTATTTGTTATCAACTTTGTACCTTTAAGAACCCAATCTTCAATACCCATTTTTACTTGGGAGCAAGATCACT
>NW_011488111.1:13023-13443 GCF_000754665.1 Bison bison bison
TCCTCCCTCTTCACTTCTCCATGTAACTCTGTGAACCTCTCTGGGTGTCCCTCACTGTGGAGAAACTTTTCATCTTTAACCTAGATGTTTTATCATTGGTGCTGTATAGATGGAGAAGTCTTGAGGCTACTGTGAATAAGACTGAAAATCAAAGGCAGGAGGCTTAAGTCCAAATCCTGAGAACACCTGAGAATTCCTGAATCCAGGAAACATTAATCAATAGGAGCTCATCAAATGCCTCCATACCTATGCTGAAACCAAGCACCACCCAAGGGCCAACAAGTTCCAGAGCAAACCATACCATGCAAATTCTCCAGCAACACAGGAACGTACCCCTGAACTTCAATATACAGGCTGCCCAAAGTCACACCAAACCCATTGACATCTCAAAACTCATTACTGGACACTTCATTGCACTCC
>NW_011488111.1:13543-14532 GCF_000754665.1 Bison bison bison
TAAGTGACCACCACCACCCCATTGTGTCAGGGCGGAAATTAGACACTGAAGAGACCAGTAAACAGAAGAAGCTAAAATAAACAGAGGGAACAGCTTTGGAAGTGACAGGTGCAATAGATTAAAACCCTGTAGTTAGCACCGACTACATAGGAAGGGGCCTATAGACCTTGAGAAGTACAAGCTGGACCAAGAAACTATCTGAAAATGAATTGACCCCACACTGTCTGCAACAGCTCCAGAGAAAGTCCTAGATATATTTTTACTATTCTCATTTTTTAAATTAAAAAAAAAAATTTTTTTTTAAGTCCCCTATTACTCCTTTAATTTTCATTTTTATAACCTATTATTACCTTGGGGGGAAAAAAACCCCTATTTTTAAAGCAAACTTTATATATATATATATAATTTTTGTGACTTTTTTTTAATATTGTATTTTTGAGAATCTCACCTCTACTCTAGATTTTTAATCTTTGCTTTTTGGTATTTGTTATCAACTTTGTACCTTTAAGAACCCAATCTTCAATACCCATTTTTACTTGGGAGCAAGATCACTGGGCTGATTGCTCTCTCCCCCTTTTGACTCTCGTTTTTCTCCACCAGGTCACCTCTATCTCCCTCCTCCCCCTTTTCTTCTCTACCCAACTTGGTGAATCTCTTTGTGTGTTCTGGGCTGTGGAGAACACTTAGGGAACTGATTACTGGCTGGATCTGTCTCTCTCCTTTTGAGTCTCCCTTTTATCCTCCTGGCTACTCTCTCTCTTTCCTCTCTCTTCTCTTCTCTGTGTAACTCTGTGAACATCTCTGGGTGACCCAGACTGTGGAGTACACATAGGGAATTGATTACTGGCTAGCTTTCTCTCACCTCTTTTGATTCCCCCTCTTCTTCTCCTGGTCACCCCTATCTCCCTCCTCCCTCTTCACTTCTCCATGTAACTCTGTGAACCTCTCTGGGAGTCCCTCACTGTGGAGAAACTTTTCATCTTTAACCT
>NW_011488111.1:17802-18789 GCF_000754665.1 Bison bison bison
TATCCTCAATGGTGTAAAACTGAAAGCATTTCCTCTAAAGTCAGGAACAAGATAAGTGTGCCCACTTTCACCACTACTATTCAACATAGTTTTGGAAGTTTTGGCCACAGCAATCAGAACAGAAAAAGAAGTACAAGGAATCCAGACTGGAAAAGAAGTAAAACGCTCACTGTTTGCAGATGACATGATCCTCTACATAGAAAGCCCTAACTACTCCACCAGAAAATTACTAGAGCTAATCAATGAATATAATAAAGTTGCAGAATATAAAATCAACACAAAGAAATCCCTTGCATTCCTATACACTAACAATGAGAAAATAGATAAATTAAGGAAACAATTCCATTCACCATTGCAATGAAAAGAATAGAATACTTAGGAATATATCTACCTAAAGAAACAAAAGACCTATATATAGAAAACTATAAAACACTGGTGAAAGAAATCAAAGATGATACAAATAGATGGAGACATACACCATGTTCATGAATTGGAAGAATCAATATGGTGAAAATGAGTATACTACCCAAAGCAATCTATAGATTTAATGCAACCCTATCGAGCTAGCAACGGTGTTTTTCACAGAACTAGAACAAATAATTTCAAAATTTGTATGGAAATACAAAAAAACTCAAATAGCCAAAGCAATCTTGTAAAAGAAGAAAGGAACTGGAGGAATCAACCTGCCTGACTTCAGACTATACCACAAAACTACAGTCATCAAGACAGTGTGGTACTGGCAGAAAGACAGAAATATAGATCAATGAAAAAAATAGAAAGCCCAGAGATAAATCCATGCACCTATGGACACCTTATCTTTGACAAAGCAGGCAAGAATATACAGTGGAGAAAAGACAATCTCTTTAACAAGTGGTGTTTGGAAAACTGGTCAACTGCTTGTAAAAGAATGAAACTAGATCACTTTCTAACACCATACACAAAAATAAACTCAAAATGGATTAAAGATCTAAACATAAGACCAGAAAC
>NW_011488112.1:0-325 GCF_000754665.1 Bison bison bison
AGCTTACTTAATTGATTCAAGAAGATATACTCCTGGATATTCCTATAATCTGACTTTAAGAATCAAAATTAATGATTTAAAAATTTACCATATATGAAAAAAAAAAACCTTGAACAGTTTTGTGAGAAAGCATTATCAAATTCAACAATCTATGAGAAAGATAATACATGATGACTGAATTGCATTCATTTCTACAGATTTCCAATGGTACATCTGTCATCCTGCCAAATTTTCTTATGTACATGAACATATTTCAGGGCACTAGTGTGTTCCTTTTGTCATTTGTCTATCTCTGTACCAATACATCAATTTTTAAATTATTACA
>NW_011488112.1:4405-4925 GCF_000754665.1 Bison bison bison
AATATGTGTCTTGGGGTGTTTCACTTTGGGTTTATCCTGTTTGAGACTCTGGGTTTCTTGGACTTGGGTGGCTATTTCCTTCCCCATTTTAGGGAAGTTTTCAACTATTATCTCCTCAAGTATTTTCTCACAGCTTTATTTTTTGTCTTCTTCTGGGACTCCTATGATTTGAATGTTGGGCCATTTAACCTTGTCCCAGAGGTCTCTGAGGTTTTCCTCATTTCTTGATTCTTTTTTCTTTTTTCCTCTCTGCTTCATTTATTTCCATCACTTATCCTACCTTCTGCCTCAGTTATTCTACTGTTGGTTCCCTCCAGAGTGCTTTTGATCTCAGTTATTGCATTATTTATTATTTACTCTTTTTTATTTCTTCTAAGTCCTTGTTAAATTTTTCTAGCATCTTCTCCATCCTTGTCTCCAGACTAACTCCATTTTGTTTTCAAGATTTTGGATCATTTTTACTATCATTATTCTGAATTCTTTTTCAGGTAGACTCCCTATCTCTTCCTCTTTTGTTTGG
>NW_011488113.1:0-499 GCF_000754665.1 Bison bison bison
GCAGTGGGATTGCTGGGTCATATGGCAGTTCTGTTTCCAGTTTTTTAAGGAATCTTCACACTGTTCTCCATAGTGGCTGTACTAGTTCTTTTCCAATCTGGATTCCTTTTATTTCTTTTTCTGCTCTGATTGCTGTAGCCAAAACTTCCAAAACTATGTTGAAAGTGGTGAGAGTGGGCACCCTTATCTTGTTCCTGACTTTATGGGAAATGCTTTCAATTTTTCACCATTGAGGATAATGTTTGCTGAGGGTTTGTCATATATAGCTTTTATTATGTTGAGGTATGTTCCTTCTATTCCTGCTTTCTGGAGGGCTTTTATCATAAATGGATGTTGAATTTTGTCAAAGGCTTTCTCTGCATCTATTGAGATAATTATATGGTTTTTATTTTTCAATTTGTTAATGTGGTGTATTACATTGATTGATTTGCAGATATTGAAGAATCCTTGCATCCCTGGGATAAAGCCTACTTGGTCATGATGTATGATCTTTTAATGT
>NW_011488113.1:599-1326 GCF_000754665.1 Bison bison bison
CTTACCAAAGAGTCCTCTTGCCATAGCACAAGTGAAAGAAAAGAGGAAAAGCTCCATGAAGAGAAATGTCTAGATTATTTGGTCATTTTTTAATTGGGTTGTATTTGTTTGCTGACTTCTAAAAGTTCTTTATATAATCTGGATACAAGTCTTTTATCAAATGCATGAATTGCAAATGTTCTCTCCCATTGTGGGGTTTGTCTTTTTACTTTTTGGATGGTTTCTATTGAAGCACAAACGTTTTTTTTATTTTGAAGTCCAATTAATTTTTCTTTTATCACGTGCTTTTGTGCCCTATCTAAAAAGCCCTTGCCTAACCAAGGTCATGAACATTTATTCTTATATTTTCTTCTGAGAGGTTTATCGTTTTAGTTGTTACATTTAGACCTATGATCCATTTTGAGTTACTGTGAATGGTATGAGGTACAGGTTCAACTTCAATATTTTTTGCATATGGGAATCCAGTTGTCCCTGAACCAATTATTAAAAAGATTCTCTCCCCCACTGAATTGTTTTGGCACCACTGTCAAAGTTCTACTGATCATAAACTTGAGGGTTTACATCCCAAGTCTCAATTCTATTCCATCAATCTTTTTTTAATTAATTAATTGTTTTATTTCATTTTACAATATTGTATTGGTTTTGCCATACATTGACCTGAATCTGCCATGGGTGTACATGTGTTCCCCATCCTGAACCCCCCTCCCACCTCCTTCCCCATCCCATC
>NW_011488113.1:4805-6219 GCF_000754665.1 Bison bison bison
AAATAAAGGAACAGATTCAGCAAGTTGAATTCTAACTTGGTCCATGGTCATGTTCTCCACAGATAGGGGGTCTGAGAGGTCTAAGGTAAGGCAGGGTGTGGCATGGGTCCAGTGGGCATTCAGCACATTTTTCACTCAAGGTCACCTAACCTGTCTTTTTTTTTTAAAACATCAACCTTAAGAAAGGAGACTTGGCTCATTTGAGGGAGGAAAAGGAATTAATGCCTGATATACACACCAACATGGGTAAATCTCAGGATAATTATGTTGAGTGACAGAAGCCAGACCAAAAAAAGAGTAAATGTTGTATGATCCCATTTCTACAAAATGCTAGGAAACGGAAAACTGTGGTGACAGCAAGCAGATCAGTGGTTGCCTGCAGATGGGGATAAGGGGAGAGAAAGATTACTAGGGGGACAGAGAAACTTCTGGAGCTGTTGCAGACAGTCATGATCTTGATTGTAGTGATGGCATCAGAGCTGTATCCATATGCCAGAACTGATCAAACTGTACCCTTAAATGTGTACAGTTTACAGAATGTCCATTATACATCAGTGAAGCTGTTAAAAACAATAAGATATACACCCCTTGTGGGGGAAAAAAGTATATGCTTAAATCCTTGCAATAAGCCTTTGCAGGCCTAAAGGATCTCTCCCCAACCCCTACTGCTCCCGTCACCCCACCTCATGAACCTCTTCTTGTTTTTTTTCATTTCTTGTTTTCATAAAGTCTGGAATAATACATACCAAAATGTTAGTTGTAGTTATCCACGGATGATGCCTCTTTCCTGAAAAGCTATTAATTCTATAGTTAAAAACAAAACTATTTTTCAAAAACAATGTAACATAATGAAAAAAATGTTATAACAACCAACACTCCTTATGGTAGGCAGGATCCCCCAAGCATGTCCACATCCCAACCCCGGGAACCTATGACTACGTAGCCTTTCATGGCAAAGGGATTTAGCAGATGTGATGAAGGCTGCTGAGATAAGGAGATTATCCTGGAGTATCTGCACAGACCCAAGGTTATCACATAGTAAAAAGAGGGATGAGGGAGGGTCAAGGTCAATGTGATGGAAGGAAGCAGGCCATGAGACAGGGTGACCTCCAGATGCTGGAAAAGCCAAAGAGATTCTCCCCTAGAGCCTCCAGGAAGAACACAGCCTTGTCATTTAAGTGCACTGAGACCCATGTCAGTCTTCCAACCACCAGAATGTAAAAGAATATATTTGTGTTCCTTTAACTTTCCAAGTTGGTGGTAAGTTGTTACAGCAGCTACAGGAGACTGATACTCCATTCCTTTCTTCTAGGTACACATTGATCTGTTCTGCCCACATACCTTTGCTGAGCTTCTACTTGGTGTCAGACCTTATGCAAGGCCTGGAGAATATCAAGAACAGTACATTATCTGT
>NW_011488113.1:9677-10117 GCF_000754665.1 Bison bison bison
TGCCTGGAGAATCCCAGGGATAGGGGAGCCTGGTGGGCTGCCGTCTCTGGGGTTGCACAGAGTCAGACACGACTGAAGTGACTTAGCAGCAGCAGCAGCAGGGCTGCTGGAAGCAACAAATCCAATGTAGCAAGATGAAGAAATCCAGGAAACACAGTATTGAATGCAAACAAGAAACAGAAGGGCACAGTCCAATTTATACAAATCACACACACTCCTAAAATTTCACAGGGACATGTGTGTGTTTAATGACATATGAAGAACAAGTGCTTCATGAGGGGAGGGGAAAGGAAATGGGAATGGGAGATGAAGGGACACAGAAACTATGAAAAGGAAAGAGCGGCCTCGAAAGGCCCCTATCGTGACAGTGGGCTAGGACTCTGGAGTGAGGTGAACTCCATTCTCCTCACTAGAGAGCTAGGAGACAAAGACTAATGAGG
>NW_011488113.1:10217-10742 GCF_000754665.1 Bison bison bison
TGTGTATTCTTGCCACCTCTTCTTAATATCTTCTGCTTCTGTCAGGTCCCTACCATTTCTGTCCTTTATCAAGCCCATCTTTGCATGAAATGTTCCCTTTATACTATAGTGAAGGCAAAAATGAAATAGATGAATAAAGCTAGGAGTTGGAAAGAATGTGGGAACACAGGAACCTACAGGTCCTGCTGGTAGGCGTATGAACCAGTATAGCCATTGTAGAAGCAAGAGGGCAGCGCTTGGATGAATCCACATATGTGCACCCCTGACCCACAGCCCCACTCCTGGGCATGTATCCCAGAGAGGGTCTCATGCATAGGACCCACAGACACACAGAGGGCCATGCTTGCTGCAGTACCAAATGCAAGGTGGGAAATTGGGCACAACTTGGGTGGGGGTCCATGACTGGCAGAGCACTGAGGTACAACATGGCAATGCTTACAAAGATATATCCACACCCTAGGGCTGCTGGAGGAGAAGGCAATGGCACCCCACTCCAGTACTCTTGCCTGGAAAATCCCATGGACG
>NW_011488113.1:14909-15387 GCF_000754665.1 Bison bison bison
GAGATGGCAAGAATACACAGAACTGTACAAAAAAGATCTTCACGACCCAGATAATCACAGTGGTGTGATCACTCACCTAGAGCCAGACATCCTGGAACGTGAAGTCAAGTGGGCCTCAGGAAGCATCACTACGAACAAAGCTAATGGAGGTGATGGAATTCCAGTTGAGCTACTTCAAATCCTGAAAGATGATGCTGTGAAAGTGCTGCACTCAATATGTCAGCAAATTTGGAAAACTCAGCAGTGGCCACAGGACTGGAAAAGGTCAGTTTTCATTCCAATCCCAAAGAAAGGCAATGCCAAAGAATGCTCAAACTACCGCACAATTGCACTCATCTCACACACTACTAATGCTCAAAATTCTCCAAGCCAGGCTTCAGCAATACGTGAATCATGAACTTCCAGATGTTCAAGCTGGTTTTAGAAAAGGCAGAGGAACCAGAGATCAAACTGCCAACATCCAATGGATCATCAAAAA
>NW_011488114.1:0-485 GCF_000754665.1 Bison bison bison
CAAACTTGTAAGCAAGACTATCCATTAGCTTTTGGCATATGAGTAAAATCAACTTCCCAGTCCTCTCCAGGATACTTCCCACTTCGTTGTAATCCTGATTTTGTTAGCTTTTTAGTCTTTGGGTTATTTTTCTGACAAACTTCACAACTTTTGATATTATTTTTTAAAGTTTTTATTACATTTTTACCTTCAAACAAACGAGAAGCCATTTGGTAAACTCTCTGTTCCCAAGTGAAAACTCTGATGTAAACCCTTAAGAATTTTTCACTGAGCATTTTCAGGAATCATTAATCGTCCGTCCTTAGACTGTAACCATCTTTTATCAGTAATGTTCATTTCTCATTTTTTATATCTTTTAAATTTTTTCTCAGTATATTGTGGTTTTTCCTGTTCCCTAGGACCTGTCTAAATCAAAGGCGTCTGTAGTGAAGGGGCTTTGTAAAGTGCTGCTTTTATGGCTTTTCAGTCTGCCCACTGATTACTTT
>NW_011488114.1:4084-4395 GCF_000754665.1 Bison bison bison
GTGTCAGGTTAATCAGGAGCTTTCCTTCTGGGCCCTGGAAGGAAGACAAACCAGTGCACTCACTCACACACATTCAGAGTTTATCACAGTCCCTCCCATCTCTGTGAAGGTCCCTAACTGGTGGTCTTACTGAAGACCACAGGAGGTGATCAAGCTGCTCTTCCTTCAGGCTATGGGACCTGACTGGTTCTGTGTCCCCGAGGCCTTACATTATACTGGTTGTTACTGGTGAGTTGATCCATCCAGAGTTACTGGTTGAGTGACTGGTGAGCTTGGCTGTGCAGTCAAAAAGCCAGTCTGAAAGAGGACCC
>NW_011488114.1:4495-5221 GCF_000754665.1 Bison bison bison
TAATAGGCTAGTTTAAACTAGGGGGCTGGTTAGGACACAGCAGGGGGGATGCCTGACCTGTACACAAAGAAACATGGTTAAACATGATTACAGTGGTTGGGTATTGCAAAAGTAGGACAAGGGTGAGTGAAGTAAATTTCAACTCCTAGCATTGTTTTAAGTTTGCATTTTCCTGAAACTATGTAACTTATGTTACTTTGCCAGGATCAATTTGAGTTGCAAGGAGCAAGCTGAATTTGGAAAGCAGAACCAGCATGAAGTTATTTCTAGCTGGGTGTAACTTTTAATTTTCCTCTTCAGCACTAAAAGCTTAAGGTGAACAGTGCTGCTGGATTCCTGGTCTCTGAAGGAAAATATTTAACTTTGGGACCAAAGACAATCTCAGTCACTCAGAGTTTTGAGCACATTTTTATTTAAAGTGAAGTGATAGAAAAAGCTTCTGACATAGACATCAGAAGGGGATAGGGGAGTATCTATCTCACTAGTTTAAGTAGGGCCTTATATACTTCTCAACTGGCTGCTGAGAATAGATAAAAAGAATGCCTCTCTTGTAAAGTTTCCATTAGTACTTTCCGGAGGCATACATTCTGAGGTAACTTTAGCCAGGGAGACTGGGTTTCAGGCAAGTTTTCTGGGCAAGATATACTGCTGCTGCTGCTAAGTCACTTCAGTCGTGTCTGACTTTGTGTGTCCCCATAGACGATAGCCCACCAGGCTCCCCCATCC
>NW_011488114.1:8115-10012 GCF_000754665.1 Bison bison bison
ATCTTTGCATGAAATGTTCCTTTGGTATCTCTGATTTTCTTGAAGAGATCCCTAGTCTTTCCCATTCTTTTGTTTTCCTCTATTTCTTTGTATTGATCACTGAAGAAGGCTTTCTTATCTCTTCTTGCTTTCACTTTCATCAAGAGGCTTTTGAGTTCCTCTTCACTTTCTGCCATAAGGGTGGTGTCATCTGCATATCTGAGGTTATTCATATTTCTCCCAGCAATCTTGATTCCAGCTTGTGCTTCTTCCAGCCCAGCATTTCTCATGATGTAATCTGCATATAAGTTAAATAAGCAGGGTGACAATATACAGCCTTGACGTACTCCTTTTCCTCTTTGGAACCAGTCTATTGTTCCATGTTCAGTTCTAACTGTTGCTTCCTGACCTGTATACAGGTTTGTCAAGAAGCAGATCAGGTGGTCTGGTATTCCCATTCTCTTTCATAATTTTCCACGGTTTATTGTGATCCACACAGTCAAAGGCTTTGGCATAGTCAATGAAGCAGAAGTAGATGTTTTTCTGGAACTCTCTTGCTTTTTTAATGACCCAGTGGATGTTGGCAATTTGATCTTGGTTCCTCTGCCTTTTCTAAATCTAGCTTAAACATCTGGAAGTTCTCAGCTCACATATTGTTGAAGCCTACATCATGTGAAATACCTGGCTGGATGACTCAACAAGCTACATTCAAGATTGCTTGGAAAAATATCAACAACCTCAGATATGTAGATGATCCCATTCTACTGACAGAAATGAAGAGAAATAAACTGTCTCTTACCTGAAAGAGGAAAGTGAAAAAATTGGCTTAAAAGTCACTAATTAAAAAATGAAGATTATGGCATCCAGTAGCATCAGTTCATGTCAAGTAGAGGGGAAGAAATGGAAGCAGTGACAGATTTTTTTTTCTTGGGCTCCAAAATCACTGCAGATAGTTACTGCAGGCGTGAAATTAGAAGACACTTGCTTCTTGGAAGGAAAGCAATGACAAACCTAGACAGTGTATTATAAAGCAAAGACATTACTTGGTAGACAAAGGTCTGTATAGTCAAAGCTATGGTTTTTCCAGTAGTCATGTATGGATGTGAGAGTTGGACCATAAAGAAGGCTGAGTGCTGAAGAATTGATGCTTTTGGACTGAAGTGTTGGAGAAGACTCTTGAGAGTCTCTAGACTGCAAGGAGATCCAACCAGTCCATTCTAAAGGAGATCAGTCCTGGGTGTTCATTGGAAGGAATGATGCTGAAGCTGAAACTCCAGTTCTTTGGCAACCTGATGGGAAGAGCTGATTCATTGGAAAACCCTGATGCTGAGAAAGAATTAAGGCAGGAGAGAAGGGGGTGGCAGAGGATGAGATAGATAACATCACTGACTCAATGAATATTTGTCACTGAATCTGAACAAATTCTGGGAGACAGTGCATTTGTCACTGAATCTGAACAAACTCTGGGAGACAGTGAAGGACAGGGAGCCTGGTGTGCTGTACCCCATGGCATTGTAAAGAGTCATACATGACTTAGCAACTGAAGAACAAAAACAATAATGATAAAGGTATTAAAAATTCTGAGGAATATATAATCATTCAAGTAAAGAAGAGTAAGGGAAATTCAGTAGAAATACATCAGAGAAAGTAACTAAACACCTACTGTAAACTATAGAGTTAGTATAGTCAGTACTTGTCAAATAATAACAAGTATGCATACATATGTGCAAAACAGTAGGGTTTCCAGAGTTCCTCACTAAATGTGTTATAATGTATTGATTGGGCTATCTGTAAATTGTCCTAAAGCGTTAAGTCAAAAATTAAATATAAGTTGTCTCAGTTTAGTTCAGTTGCTCAGCCGTGTCTGACTCCCTGTGACCCCATGAACTGCAACACGCTAGGCCTCCCTGTCCATCAC
>NW_011488114.1:10336-10641 GCF_000754665.1 Bison bison bison
CTGTGTCTTCATTGCTGCATCATGCTCTCTTAAGTCACACTACTACTCTTCCTTGTGGTGCATGCGCTTCTTATTGGGTATCTTCTCTTGTTGCTGACTACAGGCTCTAGGTGCATAGGCTTCAGTAGCTGTAGCATGAATGGCACCCCACTCCAGTACTCTTGCCTGGAGAATCCCATGGACGGAGGAGCCTCGAAGGCTGCAGTCATGGGGTCGCTGGGGGTCAGACACAACTGAGCGACTTCACTTTCGCTTTTCACTTTCATGCATTGGAGAAGGAAATGGCAACCCATTCCAGTGTTCTT
>NW_011488114.1:13384-14537 GCF_000754665.1 Bison bison bison
GCAGTTTTACGATCGTGTTGTTTCTGGAGCCTAGTTTCTTGTGTGAAGGAGACCAGAGAGCTTTGGCTGTTTGCGTAGAAGTTGTTGGCACTGTCATTTAGTTAATGGCTGCCCCTGTCGGCCAAGATGGCGGGAAATGGTGCAGAAATGACTCTGCGAGCTTCGAGAGAGGCTGTAGATATAAACAGGGAAATACTAGCAAGGAGAATGCCTTTGTCTCAGCTCCTGTAGCTCGATAGTACTGAACAAAAATTAAGCATTATTATCTAAAAGTATAGTTCTTTTATTGTTACAAAGCTGCATAGCAGCATTGATAAACACTGAATATACTTATCAACCCTAAGCACGTTAAATGAACCTTATTCATCTAATTTTATGATTGTACAAAGGCCCTGTAGTTTTTAAGCCTGTCGTTTTCTGTCTCCTGAGCAAAATCTGGTTAAAATATATTCTCCTGTCTGAAAGCTGGACATTTTGTACAAATCTTACTTCCATTAGTTTCTTTTTTTTAGATAAAATTGGTCACAGACACGACTGAGCAACTTCACTTTCACTTCCTACAATTATTAATTATCAAGGTGAATTTCTCTGTAATGCAGTTGGGAAGGAAATGTTATGTGATTTTTATTTTTAAAGTGTTTTTCCTGACATGATTCTCATCTTTAGTTTGAGTTTGTGTAGTTGAGTTTCTTTTCCCCGTAATCTCCCTTTTATCATTGTCTCCTTGGCAAAGAGTGACCACCAACTGAACTGTAATAATTTTTTCACTAAATTCAGTTGATTTGCTAGAACATAAACTTTTATCATGTATGTGAAAATTGTTGTGTTAAAATTATAACTGGCAAAATAGTGACTAAATCTAATAAGATGTAAGTGACCATGATTGTTGTTACTAGTTTCAAGAAATTGAATAGTTTCAAAGTTGCCCCAATAAACTGAAAAAATTTTGACTTTAAGGGGATGTTATATTGTAGAGTTGATCTTTTAACTTGGGTCAGTGAGATTGAGAATGTGCTATGCTGTGCTGAAGTTGAGCATACTAATGATAATTTGAAAAAGAATGGGCAAATGTGTTACTCCAGTTGTGATAATTAAAAAGATACCGTGATTTTTGATTTCTTATTTGTTTATAAATTTAAATTCCAAATATATG
>NW_011488114.1:14637-15624 GCF_000754665.1 Bison bison bison
AAGATCCCCTGGAGAAGGAAATGGCAGCCCACTCCAGTATTCTTGCCTGGAAAATCCCATGGACAGAGGCGCCTGGCAAGCTATAGTTTATGCGGTCGCAAAAAGCCGGACACGAGTGAGCAACTTCACTTTCACTTCTTTCAATTATTAATTATGAAGGTGAGCATGTCTCTATAATTACAGTAATTTTCCAATAATGAGAAGGCTTGAACTTTCATTATGTAGAATTGTAGCTTTGTAAAACACGGAGTGATGTTATTTTATTAACAGTTACAAATGTTTTCAGTGAAATGGAAATTAATTTTGTAAACATTTAGCTTTGAGACTTGTGAATTCCTCTCTTCTAGGTCAAGACTCATTAACCTTAATATTAGTCACTTAAGTGCAGTGAAATATTCTGGGTTGTGTTAGCAATCTCATGGATTCACCTCTCCCTACTTTTCCAAGCTTTATTGAATTATATTTGGCATAAAGTAAAACTGCTAGGATTTAACATGCACAATTCCTTCAAACCTGTGTTTGAAGTCTCTTCTCATCAGTAGTGCTTGCTTTCAATGGTTAGTTTCTCTGTTTCTGAAAAAATTTTTTTTTAAGTATAATGTTGCTTATGGGCCATTAGAATTGTTATAATCATAGACTCTTAAGGCTGTCTAGTAAAAGAACTTTTGAAGGATTGCCATATAATACACATTGTTGGAAATTTTAGATTTAAAGTGAAGTGAAGTTGCTCAGTCTTGTCTAACTCTGCAACCCAATGGCCTGTAGACTGCCAGGCTTCTCCGTCCATGAAATTCTCCAGGCAAGAAAACTTGGAATGGGATGGCATTTCCTTCTCCAGAGGATCTTTCTGGCCCACGGATCAAACCTGGATCTAGAGCACAGTACCATCTGAGTTAGATTCAAAATAAGCTGTAAACAGCTAGATGTTACCTAATCAAAGGTTTTGAACTGTCACATGACCTTAACTAGGTTACAGGTTTTTAAAAA
>NW_011488114.1:19171-19480 GCF_000754665.1 Bison bison bison
TAATGCTGGGGAAGATTGAGGGCAGGAGGAAAAGGGGACAACGGAGGATGAGATTGTTGGATGGCATCACTGTTTGGGTGGACTCCGGCAGTTGGTGATGGACAAGGAGGCCTGGTGTGCTGTGGTTCATGGTGTCGCAAAGAGTCGGACATGACTGAGCGACTGAACTGAACTGAATTATGGAATCAGTGTAGACTTTTTTAATTTATTTTTGGTTGCACTGGATCTTTGTTGCTGCTTAAGAGCTTTCTCTAGTCGCAGAAAGCAGAGGCTACTCTGTAGTTGTGGTGCTCAGGCCTCTTATTGCAG
>NW_011488115.1:0-330 GCF_000754665.1 Bison bison bison
TCTACTATTCTTTGTTATCAATATGATAGAATGTCATCACTTGGATTAAGATGAATATACTCAGCAGGTATATACTCACACTGTTGTACTGTAGATACCATAATGTCAAACCATAACATTTTTCAAATGTTTGATATCTTGAAATGTATTCTTAAGATTTAAATTATTGAAAGGAAAAAGTAATAAAGAGCAAATATTTAGGAAATATTGATCATAAAAATTTGTTTCTGTTTTTAGATTAAATGATTAAATTAATAAATTAATGTAGATATACACTAACTTGATTTAGTCATGTAATTTTCAAAATATTTATCTCATACAAATTTTTGA
>NW_011488115.1:4807-5227 GCF_000754665.1 Bison bison bison
TATAACAGTCATCCTAATCTCTAAATATTCAATTCAATAGTACAAATATCAAGGGATTTAAAAGTTGAGGACAGTAATGTACAGCTATTATGGAGTAGTGTTTTTTGTTTTGTTTTGTTTTGTTTTTTTTACTGATGTCCTGAACACCTGGACCCAATTGCATTCAGCTATTTTGCTATCCAGAAACTAAGGTATTAAAGGACATATGAACGTGGGATTAAGAGTAGGGTATTTGCCGCTGTTGGTTGTGATAGGATAAAGCAGAGAGAGACTTTGAGTGTACATGAATTCATTATTGTATCCTCAGAAACCCTGGCTTGATTCCACCCCACCATTTAAGGGCAGAAGTGCTGTAAAAGACTAAATTTTCTGAAAATGTTTTTGCCATTTCTCAGACTGCAATTCAGTGTGACTTCCCAT